>NC_060182.1:13534261-13749261 GCF_021184085.1 Oncorhynchus gorbuscha
ATTAGTGTATTAGACATGGAGACATGGTGATAGATATATTAGTGTATTAGACATGGAGACATGGTGATAGATATATTAGTGTATTAGAGATGGAGACATGGTGATAGATATATTAGTGTATTAGACATGGAGACATGGTGATAGATATATTAGTGTATTAGACATGGAGACATGGTGCTAGTTAAACATTAGTGTATTAGACATGGAGACATGGTGATAGATATATTAGTGTATTAGACATGGAGACATGGTGATAGATATATTAGTGTATTAGACATGGAGACATGGTGATAGATATATTAGTGTATTAGAGATGGAGACATGGTGATAGATATATAACTATGGCCTGTTGGGCAGTGGTGTAAACATAACATGTGAAACGGGAACAGTTTCCGTCTACACATTCCTCTCTCTCTGTGCTGGAGACATGGTGCTAGTTAAACATTAGTGTATTAGACATGGAGACATGGTGCTAGTTAAACATTAGTGTATTAGACATGGAGACATGGTGATAGATATATTAGTGTATTAGAGATGGAGACATGGTGATAGATATATTAGTGTATTAGAGATGGAGACATGGTGATAGATATATTAGTGTATTAGAGATGGAGACATGGTGATAGATATATTAGTGTATTAGAGATGGAGACATGGTGATAGATATATTAGTGTATTAGAGATGGAGACATGGTGATAGATATATTAGTGTATTAGAGATGGAGACATGGTGTTAGTTAAACATTAGTGTATTAGACATGGAGACATGGTGCTAGTTAAACATTAGTGTATTAGACATGGAGACATGGTGATAGATATATTAGTGTATTAGACATGGAGACATGGTGCTAGTTAAACATTAGTGTATTAGACATGGAGACATGGTGCTAGATATATTAGTGTATTAGACATGGAGACATGGTGATAGTTAAACATTAGTGTATTAGACATGGAGACATGGTGCTAGTTAAACATTAGTGTATTAGACATGGAGACATGGTGCTAGTTAAACATTAGTGTATTAGACATGGAGACATGGTGCTAGTTAAACATTAGTGTATTAGACATGGAGACATGGTGCTAGTTAAACATTAGTGTAATAGACATGGAGACATGGTGCTGGGCAGTAAACATTAAACATTAGTGTAAACATTAGTGTATTAGACATGGAGACATGGTGCTAGTTAAACATTAGTGTATTAGACATGGAGACATGGTGATAGTTAAACATTAGTGTATTAGACATGGAGACATGGTGCTAGTTAAACATTAGTGTATTAGACATGGAGACATGGTGATAGTTAAACATTAGTGTATTAGAGATGGAGACATGGTGATAGATATATTAGTGTATTAGACATGGAGACATGGTGATAGATATATTAGTGTATTAGAGATGGAGACATGATGTTAGTTAAACATTAGTGTATTAGAGATGGAGACATGGTGATAGATATATTAGTGTATTAGACATGGAGACATGGTGATAGATATATTAGTGTATTAGAGATGGAGACATGGTGATAGTTAAACATTAGTGTATTAGAGATGGAGACATGGTGATAGATATATTAGTGTATTAGAGATGGAGACATGGTGATAGTTAAACATTAGTGTATTAGAGATGGAGACATGGTGATAGTTAAACATTAGTGTATTAGAGATGGAGACATGGTGATAGTTAAACATTAGTGTATTAGAGATGGAGACATGGTGATAGATATATTAGTGTATTAGACATGGAGACATGGTGTTAGTTAAACATTAGTGTCTGGCTGCAGTGGAAACCCCATAAACTAAAGCCTTGTTTATTGTCTATTCTCTTATCTCTATGTGTGTGGGGAAGTGAGCAGTGGAGGACAATTCTATCACACGTAATTTCACAGACACACACACACAAAAAGTCAAGCACACAAACAAGCACACACAGACACGTACACTCACTGCTCTGAATGCAAGACACATGTCTGTAAAGCCCCTGTCACGGCCCATGCTGTAGGTGTGTAAGGACGTCTAGCTGTTGTGTCACATTCCGCTGCTGTGTTGTCATTGGCTGTGACAGTACTTTGCTTTGTGTTGGTGTAGTGTTCTTAATGATTCCCCGGTTTTCACTTGAACCCAAAATCTCAGGAGGAAGTCCCCTGAATGGTGTAGGTGACTTCCAAACACACACACACACACACACACACACACACACACACACACACACACACACACACACACACACACACACACACACACACACACACACACACACACACACACACACACACACACACACACACACACACACACACACACAACACCAAACTCACTGTGTTCTGAAACTGAAGCTTTTCCACACTGATGAAGCTGAATGTGTTTTAGAGATCAGGTTGAATTTCCCTGTAGCCCACATGGAACCTGAGTACTCCTGCAGCTCAATCAGAAGAATAGTTCTCATTAGTTTACATTCCATACTATCCTGGCCAGTACATTCATCATGCATTGATGTGTCCTGCATAGACATGTAGATAGACTGTGTTGGGAGTTGATGGTATTTTGCAGATGTTTCCCTAGCAACAGTCACAGGTTGGGAAGAGGACTGTGTTGATGACCTGACTTGAGTTCAGGTATGGAAAACATGTCGCATTCCGCATCAGAGCTGGCAGCACCGTGCAAGAATGGAATTCTGGGAGGGTTGACATGAAATGACCAAGATTAGTTGGGCGGGACAGGGGGGTGCTGATGATGTCATCAATAGTAGGGATGAAGGCAGCGCTGGCTAAAGTTGGTTTAAAGACGCACAGATTAATGCGACGTCCTTCTCTTTTCTCCTCAGTCACAGAACTAGAACACAACTGATCAAACCAGGGAGCAGGACTGTTCAGGGCAGCCTGTCTGACCCAGAGACAGAGGGACTGAAGGGGTGGAAGAGAGGAGAGATGCCTGCCTAGACTAGCAGGGGACTGGGGATCTATGTCTGCCAGTGAATGTGACTGGAAGTCTACATTGCCTGGAGTTAGTGAAATCGGGCATGCTTGGCCTCAGCAAGTAGAGGGGATGTGAATCTAATGCAGAGTAGCTGGTGAGGGGGATGTTTCTCTCCTCCTACAGAGTAACTGGTGGGGGGGATGTTTCTCTTCTCCTGCAGAGTAACTGGTGAGGGGAATGTTTCTCTTCTGTATAGTAACTGGTGAGGGGAATGTTTCTCTTCTGTATAGTAACTGGTGAGGGGAATGTTTCTCTTCTGTATAGTAACTGGTGAGGGGAATGTTTCTCTTCTGTATAGTAACTGTTGAGGGGAATGTTTCTCTTCTGTATAGTAACTGGTGAGGGGATTGTTTCTCTTCTGCATAGTAACTGCTCTCTGTCATCTTTCTCTTTCTCCCTCTCTCTTCCCTCCCCTCTCTTTCTCTCTCTCCCATTGTCGCTCTAATGTCCCTCAACCTTTTCACCTGTTCCAGCAATAGTTTGCCACCTACTATCATCTCTACAGACATTTGGGAATTTCTGTGGATCTCCTAGATATCTTGGCTGAGGGTTAGCTCTATGGGGAGGCTTTACTATTTAATATGCCTGGTCCTGGGGCTTTGAGTGTTTTTGTGTTCCCGCCGAAAAGCAGATTATTTCACTAGGGCTGCTCGCTTTTCCCAGAACCCCCTGCAAAGCCAGTGGATCGGCCACTCCTCCTTGAAGTTCCATACTGGAGACGTTACCACAGAAACCTCACGTACAGGCACACAGGCATGTGTGTACAGACACTCACACACACACATGCACAATGCCCTCTCAGTCAGTAACCATTCTCTGAGAGGGACAGAGTAGAATATAGACTGTATTCCTGTAACAGGAGACTGTACTGCCTGTGCAGAGCCGTAATGGTACCCATGCCAGCTGCTGAGCCAATTGGGTGACAGTCATTATGAAGAAACTGGATTCCGCGGCTCCTGACAGCATGGAGGATGTGTTGTTATGTCTCAGGGCTCAACTGATTTACTGAGGGGATTTACTAGGTGTAAACCATTGGGGACAGACTCATGGTTGTCATTAGGCAGGGCAGAGTAGAGAAGAATAGTAAGTGGATGGTTGAGCCATAGACAATATAACAATTATGTCTTAACCACCCTCTAACTATTCTGCTCCTCTCCGCATGATGAGAACTGACGACTGTGGTGTTCCATATCTATGGGTTGAGCCTTGTAGGGTAATAACAAACTGTGCCCTTTCATAGAGGGCTGCATGGCCTGTCATTACTCTGCTAATCAACCCTCAGAGTCTGTGGGAACCCAGCCTCTCTACTATCCCTCCTCTTTGTTCCCACACACACAGCACCATGCCCAAGGCTAGACCCTCACACACACACACACATACATACATATACACACACATACATATACACACACATACACACACACACACACACACACACACACACACACACACACACACACACACACACACACACACACACACACACACACACACACACACACACACACACACACACACACACACACACACACACACACACACACACACACACACACACACACACTTACATACACACACACACACAAATATACACACACATCAGAATCAGCCCTGGCTAAACATTACTCAGGAACTCTGTTTTCTCTTCAGCAAGACAAAGTAGCCTAAACCCCTTAGCGCACACACACACAATAAGAGGGGATTGAGGTATTGAGACAGTGTCTTTGTGTGCGTCCTGTAATCTCATGCTGAAAGGGTCACATTCTTTGTTTATGCAGTAAGGGAAGAGGCCTCAGATACAGCCTCTCTAGTGGTGCCCTGAGGGGGAGGGAGGGAGGGAGGGAGGGAGGGAGGGAGGAGGGGAGGAGAGAGAGAGAGAGAGAGAGAGAGAGAGAGAGAGAGAGAGAGAGAGAGAGAGAGAGAGAGAGAGAGAGAGAGAGAGAGAGAGAGAGAGAGAGAGAGAGAGAGAGAGAGAGAGAGAGAGAGAGAGAGAGAGAGAGAGAGAGAGAGAGAGAGAGAGAGAGAGGCTACTAGTCCCAGCACTAAAACAGGGAAGGGACTCAGCAGATATTCTAATTTGGTATAGATTAGTCCAAAATTAATTGAAATAGGAGCATTTTACATGTGGTTAGAAATGAATAGGGACATTATCTCAACAAAGTAAAAATGTCCTCCTGTGTCCTACCTATATCCCCCAATAGAAACGCTATACCTTAATGTCGTCAGCTTCTCCATCCTAGAGGGGGAGATCAACCATTTCCAAACCCAGGGATAACATAAAACTCCACATCCCAGAATCAGTTCTAGCACCCATTTCCCTCTATAGTTGTGAGGTCTGGGGTAACTAACCAATAATTCACTAAATGAGACAAACACATTATTGAGAGACTGCATGCAGAATTCAGCAAAAACACATTACCGGTCAAAAGGTTTAGAACACCTACTCATTCGAAGGTTTTTCTTTATTTTTACTATTTTCTACATTGTAGAATAATAGTGAAGACATCTAAACTATGAAATAACATATATGGAATCATGTAGTAACCCAAAAAAGTGTTAAACAAATTGAAATGTGTTTTACATTTAAGATTCATATAGCCACACTTTACCTTGCTGACAGCTTTGCACACTCTTGTCACGTGCACCGAATACAACAGGTAACCAACAGTGCAATTTTTAAGTATAAAATAGGTATTAGGTAACAATAGATAAGTAAAGAAAAAATAATCATAAAATGACAGTGAAAATAACAGTTGCGAGCCTATATACAGGTGGTACTGGTACAGAGTCAATGTGGAGGCTATATACAGGTGGTACTGGTACAGAGTCAATGTGGAGGTTATATACAGGTGGTACCGGTACAGAGTCAATGTGGAGGCTATATACAGGTGGTACTGGTACAGAGTCAATGTGGAGGCTATATACAGGTGGTACCGGTACAGAGTCAATGTGGAGGCTATATACAGGTGGTACCGGTACAGAGTCAATGTGGAGGTTATATACAGGTGGTACCGGTACAGAGTCAATGTGGAGGCTATATACAGGTGGTACTGGTACAGAGTCAATGTGGAGGCTATATACAGGTGGTACTGGTACAGAGTCAATGTGGAGGCTATATACAGGTGGTACTGGTACAGAGTCAATGTGGAGGCTATATACAGGTGGTACTGGTACAGAGTCAATGTGGAGGCTATATACAGGTGGTACCGGTACAGAGTCAATGTGGAGGCTATATACAGGTGGTACTGGTACAGAGTCAATGTGGAGGCTATATACAGGTGGTACCGGTACAGAGTCAATGTGGAGGCTATATACAGGTGGTACTGGTACAGAGTCAATGTGGAGGTTATATACAGGGGGTACTGGTACAGAGTCAATGTGGAGGCTATATACAGGGGGTACTGGTACAGAGTCAATGTGGAGGCTATATACAGGTGGTACTGGTACAGAGTCAATGTGGAGGCTATATACAGGTGGTACTGGTACAGAGTCAATGTGGAGGTTATATACAGGTGGTACTGGTACAGAGTCAATGTGGAGGCTATATACAGGTGGTATCGATATGGAGTCAATGTGGAGGCTATATACAGGTGGTACTGGTACAGAGTCAATGTGGAGGCTATATACAGGTGGTATCGGTACGGAGTCAATGTGAAGGCTATATACAGGGGGTACTGGTACAGAGTCAATGTGGAGGCTATATACAGGTGGTACCGGGAAAGAGTCAATGTGCGGGGGCACCGGTTAGTTGGGCTAATTGAGGTCATATGTAAATGTAGGTATAGTTAAAGTGAGAGGGGTTGGGGGGACTATGCAAATAGTCCGCATAGCCATTTGATTAAAAAACAGGAGTCTTATGATATGGGGGTAAAAGCTGTTGAGAAGCCTTTTGGTCCTAGACTTGGCGCTCCGGTACCGCTTGCCATGTGGTAGCAGAGAGAACAGTCTATGACTGAGGTGGCTGGGGTCTTTGACAATTGTTAGGGCCTTCCTCTGACACAGCCTGGTGTAGATGTCCAGGATGGCAGGCAGCTTAGGCCCAGTGATGTACTGGGCCGTACGCACTACCCTCTGTAGTGCCTTGCGGTCGGAGGCCGAGCAGTTGCCATACCAGGCAGTGATGCTCTCGATGGTGCAGCTGTAGAAACCTTTGAGGATCTGAGGACCCATGCCAAATCTTTTCAGTCTCCTGAGGGGGAATATGTTTTCTCTTGCCCTCTTCACGACGGTCTTGGTGTGTTTGGACCATTCTAGTATGTTGTTGATGTGGACACCAAGGAACATGAAGCTCTCAACCTGCTCAAGAAAAGAGCTATTACATTCTGCAACTACCTAAAAGGAAGCAATTCCCAAACCGTCCATAACAAAGCCATCACCTACAGAGAGATGAACCTGGAGAAGAGTCCCCAAAGCCAGCTGGTTCTGGTACTCTGTTCACAAACACCAACAGACCCCACAGAGACCCAGGACAGCAACACAATTAGACCCAACCAAATTCTGAAAAAGATAACTATTTGTTACACTGGAAAGAATCAACCAAAAAACAGAGCAAATTAGAATGCTATCTGTCCCTAAACAGAGAGCACACAGTGGCAGAATACCTGACCACTGTGATTGACCTAAAATTAAGGAACGCTTTGACTATGTACAGACTCAGTGAGCATAGCCTTGCTATTGAGAAAGGCTGCCGTAGGCAGAGAGAGAAGACAGGCTATGTGCACACTGTCCACAAAATGAGATGGAAACTGAGCTGGCCTTCCTGACCTCCTGCCAAATGTATGACCACATTAGAGACACATATTTCCCACAGATTACACAGACCACAAATAATTTGAAAACCTCCAACATTGATAAACTCCCATATCTGTTGGGTGAAATATCACAATGTGCCATACGGGCAGCAAGATGTGTGAACCGTTGCTATGAGAAAAGGGCAACTAGTGAAGAACAAATAACATTGTAAATACCCCCAATATTTAACGATTGACATGTCTTTATCTTTCTGAAACCTTTTTGAGTGCAATGTCTACAGTTCATTTGTTTCTTCTCACTTGTTTTTTTTCATTAGCTTTTTTTAAATTTTTCACATTTTATTTAACCTTTATTTAACAAGGCAAGTCAGTTTTAGAACAAATTATTATTTACAATGATGGCCTACCCCTGGCCAATCCCAGATGACACTGGGCCAATTGTGCGCTGCCCTATGGGACTCCCAATCACGGCCGGATGTGAATCAGCCATTTCATTGCTTTGGCAACGTAAACATATGTTTCCCATGCCAATAAAGCCCCTTTGAATTAGAGAGAGAGAGAGATCACTGTGAAACAGTGATGTCCCAGGAGAGGAATGCACTGCCATGCGTGGGTGGGCAGTGGCAGGAGTGAGGTGTGTGCGTGCATGTGTGTGTTGAGAAGTGGAATGGTAGCTAGAGTGGCCCTGGCGGCATGTGTAATTCTCAGTGTGTGTTGAGAAGTGGAATGGTAGCTAGAGTGGCCCTGGCGGCATGTGTAATTCTCAGTGTGTGTTGAGAAGTGGAATGGTAGCTAGAGTGGCCCTGGTGGCATGTGTAATTCTCAGTGTGTGTTGAGAAGTGGAATGGTAGCTAGAGTGGCCCTGGTGGCATGTGTAATTCTCAGTGTGTGTTGAGAAGTGGAATGGTAGCTAGAGTGGCCCTGGTGGCATGTGTAATTGTCAGTGTGTGTTGAGAAGTGGAATGGTAGCTAGAGTGGCCCTGGCGGCATGTGTAATTCTCAGTGTGTGTTGAGAAGTGGAATGGTAGCTAGAGTGGCCCTGGCGGCATGTGTAATTCTCAGTGTGTGTTGAGAAGTGTAATGGTAGCTAGAGTGGCCCTGGTGGCATGTGTAATTCTCAGTGTGTGTTGAGAAGTGGAATGGTAGCTAGAGTGGCCCTGGTGGCATGTGTAATTCTCAGTGTGTGTTGAGAAGTGGAATGAGGCGAGAGTGGCCCTGGTGGCATGTGTAATTCTCAGTGTGTGTTGAGAAGTGGAATGAGGCGAGAGTGGCCCTGGTGGCATGTGTAATTCTCAGTGTGTGTTGAGAAGTGGAATGAGGCGAGAGTGGCCCTGGTGGCATGTGTAATTCTCAGTGTGTGTTGAGAAGTGGAATGGTAGCTAGAGTGGCCCTGGTGGCATGTGTAATTGTCAGTGTGTGTTGAGAAGTGGAATGAGGCGAGAGTGGCCCTGGTGGCATGTGTAATTCTCAGTGTGTGTTGAGAAGTGGAATGAGGCGAGAGTGGCCCTGGTGGCATGTGTAATTCTCAGTGTGTGTTGAGAAGTGGAATGAGGCGAGAGTGGCCCTGGTGGCATGTGTAATTCTCAGTGTGTGTTGAGAAGTGGAATGGTAGCTAGAGTGGCCCTGGTGGCATGTGTAATTCTCAGTGTGTGTTGAGAAGTGGAATGAGGCAAGAGTGGCCCTGGTGGCATGTGTAATTCTCAGTGTGTGTTGAGAAGTGGAATGGTAGCTAGAGTGGCCCTGGTGGCATGTGTAATTCTCAGTGTGTGTTGAGAAGTGGAATGGTAGCTAGAGTGGCCCTGGTGGCATGTGTAATTCTCAGTGTGTGTTGTTACATCTCTGACACTTCCATCTCTCTCTCTGTCTGATATCGCTCTCTCCGGTCCGCAGGGCAGAAGGCTGTAGACTAAGCACAGGTCTAGGATCAGCTCGTAACGTTCCCAAAATTCCCAGGTTTTCCAGAAATCTGGTTGGAAGATTCCTGGAAACCAGAGGGAATAAGCAGGACATCCGGAATCCTTCAACCAGGATTTCTGGAAAATCTGGGAATTTTGCAACCCTAACTCAAAGAGAACATGTCAAGTGGAATAGTCAATCATATGGTCCCATTTTTACTAGGGCTGGGAATTGCCTGGGACCTCACAATACGATATTATCACAATACTTAGGTGCCGATACAATATGAATTGCAATTTTCACGATTCTCACGATCCTATATGTACTGCAATTAGATATTGTAATCTGATGTTCCAAACGTATTGCTCACCATATGTCTTCTGCAGGGAGACGAGAGAGCATGAGAAATTAAAATGATGAAAACATATTGGCTCACATTTTTTTTTAAAGATGGAGAACAATCTATTAGGAAAAGATACCATTTTTTCTAATGGATACTTAATATCGATTTAATATCGTACTAAAATAATATTGCGATGTAACTGTATACATTTTGCCCCCCATCACAAATTTTTTACTGTTGTGTGTTTGGGATTGAGAAGTCTTGCAGCAAACACACATTCACAGACTTCAGCTGGTTCAGCACTGTGTGTTTGTGTGTGTATAACAGTACTCTCGCACCCTGCCACTCACCCCGTCTTTCCCCTGGGAGGGGTTAACATCTGCCCCTTGCGGGGGTGTATGGACGGCCTCACCCCTTTTGTGTTGGGGTGGGAGGGTGGGCCATCTGTTAATGCCCACACTCAAAGAACAATGGTTGAGGAATTGTTGTGTTGTGGCCCGTTACAATATGTGTCTGTGTATATCCAGCATTAAGTGAGTGGTGTATGTAGCAGTGTGTCCGAGTTGTTTAACATGTGTGTGCGTGTGTGTGTGTGTGTGTGTGTGTGTGTGTGTGTGTGTGTGTGTGTGTGTGTGTGTGTGTGTGTGTGTGTGTGTGTGTGTGTGTGTGTGTGTGTGTGTGTGTGTGTGTGTGTGTGTGTGTGTGTGTGTGTGTGTGTTATTCTTGGCAGTAGTAATGGTGGGGACCATGCTATCTCCTTTCCACACTGTGTTTCCTGTTCAGACACACACAAAGGGGTGGAGTACTTCATAGTGTAGCTGAGTCAGTTTTTCACACTTTAACTTTTAACTTTCAGAGCTAGAAACATTAGAAGGCCGCATAGCCCTTGGCTAGGCTAGACCCTGCTCAATCTACTATTTATTTAACTAAGCAAGTCAGTTAAGAACAAATTCATATTTACAATGACAGCCTCGGAACAGTTGGTTAACCGCCGTGTTCAGGGGGAGAACAACTGATTTTTACCTTGTCAGCTCGGGGATTTGATCGAGCAACCTTTTGGTTACTGGCCCAACACTCTAACCACTAGGCTACCTGCCGCCCCTGAAGCATAAAGCCTCCACTAACTCTAGCACAGCCCTGGGCCACCTGGCTCTGCTGGGAATAGAGCACTGGGCCTGACTGTCTGCTCAGAGTAAAGAAAGGTCTACCTCAATGCTAACCAGACTGCATGCATACATACCTTATGAAACATGTCCAGTCCACCGTGAAATGATATGCTGCTCTATACTGACTGTCTCATCGTGTGTGTGTGTGTGTGTGTGTGTTCCAGGCCCAGCACAGGGACTCATTCGTCCAGGAGCGCTATGGCCAGTATGACCTCAGTGACCCCTTCCTGGCCCTGCAGCGGGATAGCCATACCATGGATGACTGGTCCCCTTCAGACCCCCAGGGCAGCGTGGTGGGGCCCAACCCTCTGGCTGTGCTGAAGCTGGTCATGGCCCACTGCAAAAGGATGCAGGAGAGGATGATGGGACAGCTGGCAGCCGCAGAGAGCAGACACAGGAGGGTAAGGGCGTCCTGTGTGTGTGTGTGTGTGTGTGTGTGTGTGTGTGTGTGTGTGTGTGTGTGTGTGTGTGTGTGTGTGTGTGTGTGTGTGTGTGTGTGTGTGTGTGTGTGTGTGTGTGTGTGTGTGTGTGTGTGTGTGTGTGTGTGTGTGTGTGTGTGTGTGTGTGTGTGTGTGTGTGTGTGGATAATGCGGCCCAGCCCCAGTCTTTGTTCCTAGCTGTGGTTGGGTGCTGGAGCTGGCACTCAGGCTGACACAATGGGCCTGTTCTTTTCCAGGTTTCCAACACACCGGACCAGGACAGGCATACTGTAGCCACACCTCAGATACAGCCTCTCTATTGGTGCCCTGAAGGGGGTGTGAGAGAGAGAGAGAGACCATTTGAATTGAATTGAGAGAGAGAGCAAGAGAGAGAGAGACAGAGAGACTGAGAAGAGAAAGAAAGAAAGAAAGCAAGAAAGAGTGTTTACATTGATGGCAAAGCCTTTGAAAGTATTGAGGAGGTTTGATTAATGGTGTTTTGCACTGGGTGAAAGTTGATATTAATGGTGTTTTGCACTGGGTGAAAGTTGATATTAATGGTGTTTTGCACTGGGTGAAAGTTGATATTAATGGTGTTTTGCACTGGGTGAAAGTTAATTGCATTGGTTTTGGAACCTCACGGGTGTGGGCCAGGTACCCCGTTCAAAGACCAAGGCAAAGTCGTCTCAAAACAAAGTGACGTAGCATAATTGAATCCGCCCACTGTGTTATTTTTGTGATCTGTGATCTGATTGGTCCTCCTCTGTTTGATTGGCAGGTGATTGCAGATCTGGAGGAGGAGAAGCACCGACACGCACTGGAGTCGGCGCAGGATGAGGATGTCACCGTCATGCTGGAGAAGGAGAGGGAGAAACTACTGCAGCAGGTGTGTGTGTGTGTGTGTGTGTGTGTGTGTGTGTGTGTGTGTGTGTGTGTGTGTGTGTGTGTGTGTGTGTGTGTGTGTGTGTGTGTGTGTGTGTGTGTGTGTGTGTGTGTGTGTGTGTGTGTGTGTGTGTGTGTGTGTGTGTGTGTGTGTGTGTCTAAGACAAAATCAGAATAAGAAGAGGGACTGTTAAACATCTGTGAACACACTCTCCTCCCACCTCTCTCCCTCCTCTCCCTTCTCTGTGTTCCCCATGGCCCCCACACTACTAGCTGATTTAAGTCCCTGTGAGTAGCGTCACTTCTCTCTGACTGGGGATCTATTGTGTATCTCAGTGGGGTTGAGGGGTCTAGGCAGACACACACACACACAACACACACACACACACACACAGGCTGGGCGGCTCCATAGGAAACAAGGAGGAAGAGGCTATTGTTCAGCTGACCGGCAGCCTGGGGCCCAGGAAAGCCTGAGATAATGACTGTCCCTGACCAATCAAGGTCAGCACACACACACACACACACACACACAGAGGGACCCCTCAGGAAGCCTCTATTTATGTAAGGCTGTGTGTGTGTGTGTGTGTGTGTGTGTGTGTGTGTGTGTGTGTGTGTGTGTGTGTGTGTGTGTGTGTGTGTGTGTGTGTGTGTGTGTGTGTGTGTGTGTGTGTGTGTGTGTGTGTGTGTGTGTGTGTGTGTGTGTGTGTGTGTGTGTGTGTGTGTGTGTGTGCGTGTGTGTGCGTGTGTGTGCGTGTTTTCCTGCCTCTGTTTCTGTAGAATCCAGAAATGTTCCCAACATGTTTTTTCATGAACTTTTACATATTACACTCTAATGATTGATTCTGATATGAACATCACTTGAACAGCACATGGCACTTTCAGAACAGTTGTTTTGGGATGATCCATTTTGCGTTTTCTTTTAAAGCTTACCCTTACCCCTTTTTCAGTAGAAAAATACAGAAATATAAAGTAAAATATTTAATGTTGAATATAATGATGCAGGAGTACAGTTGTGGCCAAAAGTTTTGAGAATGACACAAATATTAATTTTCACAAAGTCTGCTGCCTCAGTTTGTATGATGGCAATTTGCATATACCCTAGAATGTTATGAAGAGTGATCAGATCAATTGCAATTCATTGCAAAGTCCCTCTTTGCCATGCAAATGACCTGAATCCCCCCAAAACATTTTCACTGCATTTCAGATCTGCCACAAAAGGACCAGCTGACATCATGTCAGTGATCCTCTCGTTAACACAGGTGTGAGTGTTGGCGAGGACAAGGCTGGAGATCACTCTGTCATGCTGATTGAGTTCGAATAACAGACTGTGAGCTTCAAAAGGAGGGTGGTGCTTGGAATCATTGTTCTTCCTCTGTCAACCATGGTTACCTGCAAGGAAACACGTGCCGTCATCATTGCTTAGCACAAAAAGGGCTTCACAGGCAAGGATATTGCTGCAAGTAAGATTGCACCTAAATCAACCATTTATCGGATCATCAAGAACTTCAAGGAGAGCGGTTCAATTGTTGTGAAGAAGGCTTCAGGACGCCCAAGAAAGTCCAGCAAGCACCAGGACCGTCTCCTAAAGTTGATTCAGCTGCAGGATCTGGGCACCACCAGTACAGAGCTTGCTCAGGAATGGCAGCAGGCAGGTGTGAGTGCATATACACGCAGAGTGAGGCAAAGACTTTTGGAGGATGGCCTGTTGTCAAGAAGGGCAGCAAAGAAGTCACTTCTCTCCAGGAAAAACATCAGGGACAGACTGATATTCTGCAAAAGGTACAGGGATTGGACTGCTGAGGACTGGGGTAAAGTCATTTTCTCTGATGAATCCCCTTTCAGATTGTTTGGGGCATCTGGAAAAAAGCTTGTCCAGAGAAGACAAGGTGAGCCTAAGAACACAGCCATGAATATAGAATGGTACCAACACATCCTCTGAGAGAAACTTCTCCCAACCATCCAGGAACAGTTTGGTGATGAACAATGCCTTTTCCCGCATGATGGAGCACCTTGCTATAAGGAAAAGTGGTAACTATAAGTGGCTCGGGGAACAAAATATCGATATTTTGGGTCCATGGCCAGGAAACTCCCCAGGCCTTAATCCCATGGAGAACTTGTGGTCAATCCTCAAGAGGCAGGTGGACAAACAAAAATCCACAAATTCTGACAAACTCTAAGCATTGATTATGCAAGAATGGGCTGCCATCAGCTGCCATGTGGCCCAGAAGTTAATTGACAGCATGCCAGGGCGGATTGCAGAGGTCTTGAAAAAGAAGGGTCAACACTGCAAATATTGACTCTTTGCATCAACTTCATGTAATTGTCAATAAAAGCCTTTGATACTTATGAAATGCTTGTAATTATACTTCAGTATTCCAGAGTAACATCTGGCAAAAATATCTAAAGACACTGAAGCAGCAAACTTTGTGGAAATTAATATTTATGTCATTCTCAAAACTTTTGGACACGACTGTACTGCGTGTGTATCTCACTCTGCAGTATTCGGGGGTGGAGGTATATCTCCACTCTCCTAGACTCTGACACCTCCATGTGGTCAGACGAGAAAACTGCTCAAATATGTCACTCGTGTGCCTTACATTTTAGTCATTTAGCACAGTGTGTTCCAACCGTAGTCCTCCAGTACCCACAACACTAATCATTTTCATTATAACCCTGGACAAGCACACCTGGTTCAACTTGTCAACTAATCATCAAGCTCTCAATGAGTTGAGTAAAGTGTGTTTGTCCAGGGGTACAATGAAACTGTGTACTGTTGGGGGTACTGGAGCACCAGGGTTGGAAAACACTCATTTAGTAGACACTATTATCCAGAGCGACGTACAGTTAGTGCTATAGCTGTATCTAGGTGAGACAACAAAATATCACAGTCGTAGCAAGCACATTTGTACACAAATAAAGAAGTTATCAAAGTCCGTGCGAATAGGAAATGCACCTACAGGTATGCAATTCCTTTCCTATCTGGGAATTAAAAAAAATGTGCTAAGGGAAGTTGAAAGTTGAAATATCCACCTCTATCTCTCTGTGTGTTTCTAGTTGGAGGTGGAGCGTGCAGCAGTGCGTAGGCTGCAGAGGGAGCAGGAGAGGGCAGTAGGCCTGGCAGAGGAAACTCTGTCCCAGCAGCAGCAGTTGTCCTCGGACCTAACCCTGGAGCTCCAGAGAACCACCAGCCAGGCCCTGGAGGAGGCCCAGAGAGTCAGCCAGCTCCGCCTGCAACTCCATGAGGAGAGCTGTACTTCAGAGAGCCTGAGGGGGGCCCTGGAAGCGGAGAAGGGCAGAGCAGCGCAGATTGAGGCCAGAGCAGAGAGCCAGCTGGCTGAGTTTGACACAGAGAGGGAACAGTTAAGAGCCAGGATCAGACGAGAAGAGGAGAGGAGCAAGGGGCTGGAGAGAGAAGTGGAGGAGCTGAGGAGGAGGTTGGAGGCAGCAGGAGAGGAAGGAATGGTTAGGAAGGTGCAGGAGGCTGCGGTGAAGGAGGTGAAGGAGGTGAAACAGGCAACGGTGTCAGCGGCGGCGTCCACCTCGAGCCAGACAGAACCTGATGGGAAGGCGAGCGTCGACCCTAAAGTGACCCCTGTCTCAAAGGTCAACGGGCATCACCCTAACCCTCCACGGGACACTGACCCCCCTCAGGAGGGCGGGGCTGTGGAGAACGGTGGGGTAGAGAGCGAGTCCGGAGCAAGTCTTCCCTCCCCTCTCCACCCTCACCCTCCTCACCCCCACTGCCACCCTCACCCCAACCTCTCCCCCTCCAGCACGGCCTCTTCCTCCCTCTCCTCCTCCCCCATCTCCTCCCCCACACTGGCTAAGCGTCTGGTCAGCCCCGGTGGCTTCCACACATCCTCCTACCAGGCTGGAGTCAACCAGCGCTTCCACGCCGCCAGGCATAAGTTCCAGGTGCAGGCTGAGCAGGAGCAGCTCCAGCAGGGTAGCACGGCTCCCCTCTCCCCCCGGGACCTGTCCCCTACCACCACCCCCATCCCTCTACCCTCAGAGAACAGCACGGCCAAGCAGCTAGCCCGAAACACCGTCACCCAGGTCCTGTCCCGTTTCACCAGCCAGCAGGCAGGGGCCAAGCTCCCCCCACTGAACAGCTCTCCATTTGGGACTGACTATCGGAGCCTGGCAGCCTCCCCTCCAGGGGGGAAAACTTCGCCTGGAGGACCCCTATCCCCTGGTATACGCTCGCCCCTCACGCCTCGGTCCGAGAGGTGCTACCCGCCCCCCGTTCCTAAGAAACCGGGTATGAGCCCCTCTCCAGGCTCCCCCGACCCCCAAGCCGGGGCCAGTCTCTTCCCAGAGCTGACGGGGGGCTGTGGGCTAAGCAGCAGTGGACAGGAGGGGGCTAAGGAGCCAGACCTGGTACTCTCCTCAGGTAGCTAACATTTATGGGCCACGGCAGCTAGAAAGTGATCTAGGATCAGCCTTCCCAAATCCTTCACATCTTTAACCATTAGGGAGAAAACACAAAACGGACCTAGGATCAGTATCTGTGATCAGCTTTGTCTTATTCCTGCTGGAGGAGCCAGTGCTCTCCTCCAGCAGCTAGCAGTGTATGGCCTCCCTCATTCCAGATACGCTAGTTTCTCTCTTCCATTTGCACTTGTTCACTCACTTTTAGGCCCGAGATTCAATCCGAGTGCTCTAGTCAACAATGCAGCTTTTAAAAGCAATGTTGCTGGGTTCAAATAGATCGCATTCAAGGTAAACGCTGCTGATGTCGGCTCAATCAGAAATTACCTCAGAGACGGTAAAAGAAAGCAAGACATCTCACAAGATCATGTTTTCTGGTCGGGCGGGTAGAGCGAGCGAGGGGATAAGTAGACCAGAGCCAGCTGTTGGTTAGTTGGTTAGTTTTGCATTGAAAAAAAATTGTCACGGTTTCTGTCTGTGTAAGTGGGTGTTTCCTCTCTCACGTGGCCATCTGTGAGCATGCTTTCCCGCATGAGCTTATCTGGGAAAGCATGCTTACACAAGACAGGAACTGTTTTTTTTAATGTCAAATGGTAAACAGCCTTTTTAAGACATTTTCATTATCCACCATCTTTGATTACCTGTAAATGTCAAGCGGTTTAATGTGGTTCCACCGCGGTCTGGATTGGATCCTGGCCTTAATCTCCTGGATGTCCTGCAGCAGGCAGAAAATGCCACTACTTATACCAACTCTGTAGGCCCTATTTTGACCACATAAATTAGCCGCTTATTATCAAAGGAAAGCTCAAACACTACCTAGCAAATGGTCTGAAACACTGTCTAGTTAACATTAAATTACATTAAATCTATAATATACTGGGTTTTATTGGATTCATAAGATTTGTTTTATTTTGAATTTATGGATAGTTTATTATCTTGATTTGTAATATATCTTTATATCTAGTTTATTGTATTCCATAGCCATGTTTAAAAGTGATCTTATTAATTATGCATTTAGTTATTCTCGGAAATTAATTAATGAATCTCTCCGCCCAAGTCCACTCTGTAGTCTCGTCCAATACAAAGGCTGCATGGAGAGGGGAGTCTTTCCGTGCCAAGAGGATTCAAATGTAATCTGTTGATTGCACATATACAGTTGAAGAGGTTTACATACACCTTAGCCAATTACATTTAAACTCAGTTTTTCACAATTCCTGACATTTAATCATAGTAAAAATTACCTGTCTTAGGTCAGTTAGAATCACCACTTTATTTTAAGAATGTGAAATGTCAGAATAATAGTAGAGAGAATTATTTATTTCAGCTTTTATTTCTTTCATCACATTCCTAGTGGGTCAGAAGTTTACATACACTCAATTAGTATTTGTTAGGCTTGCCTTTACATTGTTTAACTTGGGACCAACGTTTCGGGTAGTCTTCCACAAGCTTCCCACAATAAGTTGAGTGAATTTTGGCCCATTCCTCCTGACAGAGCTGGTGTAACTGAGTCAGGTTTGTAGACCTCCTTGCTCACACATGCATTTTCAGTTCTGCCCACAAATCTTCTACAGGATTGAGGTCCGGGCTTTGTGATGGCCACTCCAATACCTTGATTTTGTTGTCCTTAAGCCATTTTGCCACAACTTTGGAAGTATGCTTGGGGTCATTGTCCATTTGGAAGACCCATTTGCGACCAAGCTTTAACTTCCTGACTGATGTCTTGAGATGTTGCTTCAATATATCCACATAATTTCCCTACCTCATGATGCCATCTATTTTGTGAAGTGCACCAGTCCCTCTTGCAGAAAAGCACCCCCGCAACATGATGCTGCCACCCCTGTGCTTCACAGTTGGGATGTTTTTGGCTTGCAAGCCTCCCCCTTTTTCCTCCAAACATAACAATGGTCATTATGGCCAAACCGTTCTATTTTGGTTTCATCAGACCAGAGGACATTTCTCCAAAAAGTACACTCTTTGTCCCCATGTGCAGTTGTAAACCGTAGTCTGGCCTTTTTATGATGGTTTTGGAGCAGTGGCTTCTTCCTTGCTGAGTGGCCTTTCAGGTTATTTCGATATAGGACTTGTTTTACTGTGGATATAGATACTTTTGTACCAGTTTCCACCAGCATCTTCACAAGGTCCTTTGCTGTTGTTCTGGGATTCATTTGCACTTTTTCGCACCAAAGTACGTTAATCTCTAGGAGACAGAGCGTGACTCCTTCCTGAGCGGTATGACGGCTGCGCGTTTGTACAGATGAACGTGGTACCTTCAGGCATTTGGAAATTGCTCCCAAGGATGAACCAGACTTGTGGAGGTCTACAATTTTTTTCCTGAGGTCTTGGCTGATTTCTTTTGATATTCCCATGATGTCAAGCAAAGAGGCACTGCGTTTTAAGGTAGACCTTGAAATACATCCACAGGTACACCTCCAATTGACTAAAATGTCAATTAGCCTATCAGAAGCTTCTAAAGCCATGATATCAATTTCTGGAATTTTCCAAGCTCTTTAAAGGCACAGTCAACTTAGTGTATGTAAACTACTGACCCAATGGAATTGTGATACAGTGAATTATAAGTAAAGTCTGTAAACAATTGTTGGAAAAATTACTGTCACGTTCATCGTAAAGACCAAAGCGCAGCGTAATTAGAATACATTCTTCTTTTAATGAAGAAAGAACACTTAAACAACCCTACCGCTATGAACACTGCGTGCAAACACGGGCAACTACACAGACAATAACCCACAAAATACCCAATGAATATGGCTACCTAAATATGGTCCCCAATCAGAGACAACGATAAACAGCTGCCTCTGATTGAGAACCAATCCAGGCAACTATAGACATATAAACACCTAGACTTGAAAAACCCCATAAACATACAGAAACCCTAGACAGGACAAAAACATATATACCCACCCTCATCACACCTGACCTTACCAAAATAATACAGAGAACATAGATAACTAAGGTCAATTACTTGTGTTATGCACAAAGTAGATGTCCTAACTGACTTGCCAAATCTATAGTTTGTTAACAGGAAATTTTGGAGTGGTTGAAAAACCAATGACTTCAACCTAAGTTTATGTAATCTTCCGACTTCAACTGTAGGTGTATCATGACACTACTTTTACAGATGTATGCTCCCATCTGACTTTCCCCTGCCTGGTCTGATCTGTAGCTTATCACCATATCTAGCAGTACCTGCACTGAAAGTTATCATGTCTTTCACTGTAGTTTGTACCAGATTACATTCTGAACATAGTTTACTAAAGCAATAAGGCCCAAGGGGGTGTGATATATGGCCAACGCAATGTGGAGTACCTGGACACAGCCCTTAGCTGTGGTATATTGGCCATATTTCACAAACCCCTGAGGTGCCTTATTGCTATTATAAAGTGGTTACCAACGTAATTAGAGCAGTACAAATAAATGCTTTGTCATATCCGTGGTATACAGTCCGATATACCACGGCTGTCAGCCAATCAGCATTCAGGGCTCGCACCATCCAGTTTATAATAAAGCACAATGTTGTAAATAATACAAATAATTAAAAAGCCTCATTTGAAGCTATCTGCATTGCACCCCATTATGTTTGGTCTCTGCAGCTCTCTGCATTACACCACATTATGTCCGGTCGTATCTACGTGTTGTCTACAACATACACTAGAATAGTGAATACACTGGATTTTTAACAAGGGAAAAGCTTCCCTAAGACAGACCTTACACTGGGCCTTCCCTAAGACAGACCTTACACTGGGCCTTCCCTAAGACAGACCTTACACTGGGCCTTTCCTGAGACAGACCTTACACTGGGCCTTTCCTGAGACAGACCTTACACTGGGCCTTCCCTAAGACAGACCTTACACTGGGCCTTCCCTAAGACAGACCTTACACTGGGCCTTTCCTAAGACAGACCTTACACTGGGCCTTTCCTAAGACAGACCTTACACTGGGCCTTCCCTAAGACATACCTTACACTGGGCCTTTCCTAAGACAGACCTTACACTCTGCCTTCCCTAAGACAGACCTTACACTGGGCCTTTCCTGAGACAGACCTTACACTGGGATAGAAAAATAAGGTGACACTTAAATATGTCCAACTTTTTTTATTACGGGACAATTTCTTGTTTTTTCCAAAAGGGACCAAATTCAGAACAAACGTCTTTCTTGGAGGCTAATATTTTCTACCTGGAATTGAGTTTCAACCGTCTATCCTTATGTTTAAAGCAGATAGTGACAGACCGGGTTTATACCTTTGAAATCCTTCCAGATCTTTTGGCAAACTTATACGTTTTATTTATAAAAGGGACTAGCTAGGGGTCAGATCTGTACCTCTGTATTATACTGAGTAGACCTAACCCTTTGTCTATTTTTACATCTTTGTCAAGATGGGAACAAGTGGGAAGTAATTAATAACATGACTGTACTGTGTTTCATAACCTGAACCTAACAACATTTTGTCACTGTTGTTGGTCTCATAGGTCTTATATTTGTGGTATTTAAGGTTTTATAAGATGATATTAACAAAACAGGGCACAATGATAAGAACGCTTTTATTTGTTAAAAATAATCTCCTGCTGTCTTCTGGAAGTTACCTAACCCAAACTGTTTCTCAACATTTCTGTCTTCTGGAAGTTACCTAACCCAAACTGTTTCTCCACATTTCTGTCTTCTGGAAGTTACCTAACCCAAACTGTTTCTCAACATTTCTGTCTTCTGGAAGTTACCGAACCCAAACTGTTTCTCAACATTTCTGTCTTCTGGAAGTTACCTAACCCAAAATGTTTCTCCACATTTCTGTCTTCTGGAAGTTACCTAACCCAAACTGTTTCTCCACATTTCTGTCTTCTGGAAGTTACCTAACCCAAAATGTTTCTCCACATTTCTGTCTTCTGGAAGTTACCTAACCCAAACTGTTTCTCCACATTTCTGTCTTCTGGAAGTTACCTAACCCAAACTGTTTCTCAAAATTTCTGTCTTCTGGAAGTTACCGAACCCAAACTGTTTCTCCACATTTCTGTCTTCTAATTATTCTAAATGTACGCAAGCATTTTCCTTATGTATTGTTTCACAACTGAACTATGCATATGATTTTTAAATTACAAAATAAACATCCCAACCAAGCATCAATTTCTTCAGTCTAATAGCCTGATTTCTGCTAGCATTGTGCCCCAAAACCACCCGTTTCCTGTCAATAAGTCAAGACTGTCTCTCTATTCATGTTACATTGATTCCTCTCCTTGCTTCCTTCTCGAGGCACATTGGAAAAAAGGGGGAACCTCCAATGCACCTGGAAAGGAGGCAAGGAGATAAGATGCAAGGAATTGCAGAAAGTCAGATTGAGGTAGACCAGTCTGACAGCTCCCACTGCTGCTGGACTGATGCCAAAGTGATGTATCCAGCAATACAATGCCCGAGGAAAACAACCAGCCCAAGATGATCAATTCTTTTATTTGTACAACAGAATGGGGCAGTACAGTCCTGAAGGTCGCATCAGAGTACAGCGCTAGTCAGTGTGAAGGTTTAACACAGCACAGAATAACTGATCTCGAGTCAGCCTATGGTAATATTGAGTAGGTGCATGTTGTGGCTGAACAGGGGTGTGTTCTGTGGGAAGCATGGTTCGCAGATAGATATTTACAGTAGAGAGCACAAGTCTTTATTCGGGATGACAGAGAAGTGCGTCTACCCTACACAATGCATTTCTAATTTAACATTTTGTAACATTGGACCCTCCTGAACAAAGCCCCTGGTTTAAACTAAGTAGTGAAATGGCTGTGTATAGTTTAAGGTACTTAAACACAGGTGTGAATATTACAGATGGGCTGAGCTTACGATTAAATAAAAACCTGCATAGCTAAATATAGATCTGCATGTATACATGGGAGAAAGGGGAGCTTTGCATGTATGGGGTTCTTTAGCCTCGGAAAGACATTTATTGGTATGGTTTTCCTTCAACAAAAGAGAAAGGACACAGCAATTGTTGTTGTTGCCAAGGTAAGACAGAAGAGAATTGATTCAGAAACAGAGGAGGTTATGACAGTCTTTCAGCCATGGTATCCTTCATTGGCTCAAGCAGAGGACACATACAACAGGAAGTGGAAGAGTACAGCAGGAAAAAAAGTAAACAGTACCCTCAAAACTGACTATAATCGACGACCAGTCCTGTTAAGGGGAGAAATGGTGCTGATATGAACATCTATTAGAAAACGTCCCCTGCCTGGTGTGCTTAATTGCCTTGTTTAAATGATTTCAACATGCATCCTTCCTTTCTTGAGGTAATCACTGATCTGTACGTGACTAGATAAGAATAAGGAGTGTTTCCTACATCAAGGACAGAAGGAAGGATGCATTGTAAAATCATTCAACCTGGGGTCTTGGAGCTGTTCAAGAGTGTCAACACTACAAGATGAAACTCAGTACCCCTTTAGCAGACTCAAACTCCCCTCCTGTACCTCAAGACACTTCCTTTTTCTCCAAAACCAAAAGCTTCTTTAAACAATACAGAACTGTGCCCAACAGACTGTCAATCTGCAGCTTGGTTTGTTGTATTTTCTCTTTGCTTTGCCCCAGACTACAATATATATATATATAAGCTTTGGTTAGTCCTTGTGCGAGCGTGTTGCCAGCCCAGCGGTGTGAGTCTCTGCTCTTCTATGCGTTCTGCATCTCCTTGCCAATCTTGTAGCTGAGGATCTTGTTCCAGTCGATCTTGGTGCGGGTGACAGGCAGCTGGCGGCGCAGGGCCTTGAAGGTGGTGTCAGACATAGTCTGGTAGTTCTCACTGATCGCCGTCTACAGGGAGGGGAGGAGCAACAGGAGAGAGGGGAGGAGATTTTACAACAGAAGTTTAGAGCCAACAGAACACACACACATCCATTGAAAAGGGTGAGGTAAATTACCTGGTAATCATTTTCAGCATTCTCAATGATATCCACAAACTCCTTGGCAGTCTGGCTCTCATTCTGTTGACAAATTATTTTAGAAAAAGAGTCTCCTTTCCCACACAGGTAATTGACCACAACCTGAACTGACCTAACCTGTTCAGTATACCGGTTATACAACATAATGGCATAAGTTGTTACTTACAGTTTGCTTCCTTCTCATGTTTACATTAAAGGGATAGAATGAAGACACAGAAGCAAAACGGGTTCTAATTAGCTGTTACTAAATAGAATCAGCGTTATGTCCACTCACAGTCACCGTTATAGACTCCTCCACTTCCTTATGGCTGACCAACTGCACATTACCATCCTCATAGTAGTGCACCTAGAGAGAGAGTCTGTTTAATTACTAGACTTTGGGTGTTTAATTATTATCTTCAGCATTTGTTTCTGTAGTAAATATCACGATTGCCCACCTGTATCTTCAACACACCCACTACATGAGCAGTAGACTGACCAATTGTGAACTTCCACTCTGACCTACAGCGCCCATTCCTGAGAGAGAGAAGGCAGATGAAGTATGTGTGAAAGAGATGAAGTCACATAACATTCTGAACTTGTAAAGACCAATGTATAATGATGCCGTTGGAACTGTACCAGAAGTTTTTGGGTTGAAACTGGTGTCCCTCAATGCAGGCAATGATGGTTTGCTGGCCATCAACTGTTTTCCCATATACCTGCAGTGAATACGGACTTCATGATTAGCGGCTTGGAGAATTGACATACAGTGGCGATATCACAAGGGTCAGTCAGGGTCAACAGCACAATGTTGTTTCTGTTCTCTGATGCAAGTGTGTGCTGCATCATACAGACACTGGGGTAGTACTCTGATGTATGTGCTGAGTGAGTGTGGTTGTGTGGTTGTGTGTGTGTGTGTGTGTGTGTGTGTGTGTGTGTGTGTGTGTGTGTGTGTGTGTGTGTGTGTGTGTGTGTGTGTGTGTGTGTGTGTGTGTGTGTGTGTGTGTGTGTGTGTGTGTGTGTGTGTGGGGGGGGGGGGGTTTACCGTGCAGACTCCGCTGGGGTAGTGCTCTTTAACGTATGCGCTGAGTGCAGTGTCGCAAGCCTCTCTCCAAGCTCTCAGGGAGCCGTCTCCATCGTATGGCTGCACATCGCTCACCTCCTTCCTCAGGTGGTCGAAGCGGAACGACACCCGATTCCGAGGGTCCAGGAACCTCCCCTGACCCAGGTCCCCATGCTCTGTAATCAGAACCTGGAGAGGGAGAGGATTGTTAACTGTTTTTGTTGACACAATTTGTTTAGTAAACTGTACTAAACAGACTTAACGTGATAACAGCAGTAAATATGGGGTGATCATCAGACTGCGGCTCCAGATAAACTCAGCCTTATATCACTCGTACCTGTTCATCATAGCCCTCAAGTTTGGCAGGGGTGAACTGATCCATGTTGTACTGGGCAAAAGCACTGGGGAGAGAGAACACAGAATGAAATAGAACATGGGATATTTACAGACTCCTACACCAATAATGATGACTAATGAAAAGTAATGATGTGTGGTTGTTTCAAAATGTTGACATCACATCATGATAGGGTGCTACTCACTGAGCCGCTCCCTCCCTGAGCAGGTTGTCATTGTTAAGGAGAAGCCGCACATCTGGAACGCAAAAGCATACATCAACATCAACTTGTCAGTCTGTAATCATCCCTAAAGCCAACACCTCATTTGGCCGCCTTTCCTTCCAGTTCTCTGCTGCCTGTGACTGGAACGAATTGCAAACGTCGCTGAAGTTGGATACTTTTATCTCCCTCACCAACATTAAACATCTGCTATCACTGCAGCTGTACATAGTCCATTGGTAAATAGCCCACCCAATTTACCTACCTCATCCCCATACTGTTTTTATTTATTTACTGTTCTGCTCTTTTGCACACCAGTATCTCTACCTGCACATGATCATCTGATCATTTATCACTCCAGTGTTAATCTGCTAAATTGTAATTATTCGCCTACCTCACGCCTTTTGCACACAATGTATATAGACTCTTTTTTCCCCTACTGTGTTATTGACTTGTTTATTGTTTACTCCATGTGTAACTCTGTGTTGTTGTCTGTTCACACTGCTATGCTTTATCTTGGCCAGGTCGCAGTTGTAAATGAGAACTTGTTCTCAACTAAGCCTACCTGGTTAGATAAAGGTGAAATTAAAATAAAATAAAAACAACTCAGTTTGTAAGATTATTTAGCTGTTGAAGTCAACTTTTGTTGGTTTTTGTAAATATAATCTATTTTGTCATTATCCTACATCTTATTATCTGTATATGTGGACTCCTGCCCTACCTTGGCCTTGCATCCTTCACCTGTAAATGTGGACTCCTGCTCTACCTTGGCCTTGCATCCTTCACCTGTAAATGTGGACTCCTGCTCTACCTTGGCCTTGCATCCTTCACCTGTAAATGTGGACTCCTGCTCTACCTTGGCCTTGCATCCTTCACCTGTAAATGTGGACTCCTGCTCTACCTTGGCCTTGCATCCTTCACCTGTAAATGTGGACTCCTACTCTACCTTGGCCTTGCATCCTTCACCTGTAAATGTGGACTCCTGCCTGCATCCTTCACCTTGGCCTTGCATCCTTCACCTGTAAATGTGGACTCCTGCTCTACCTTGGCCTTGCATCCTTCACCTGTAAATGTGGACTCCTGCTCTACCTTGGCCTTGCATCCTTCACCTGTAAATGTGGACTCCTGCTCTACCTTGGCCTTGCATCCTTCACCTGTGAACAAACATCTTGCACTTAAAGAAGCTGTCTGCCTGCCTTCCAGTATCCCTTTAAGCCACGGATCCACTATAATACAATACATCAACAACTAGTCAGTCAGTTAGCAAAATACACAAAACACACATTCACCTTCAGTCAATAAACCCTTACAATCACAAACTACATGGCACCATTTAAAAAACAATGTGATTGTAGGCTATTCTCCATTCTTTTTAGTGGAAAACAAAACCTTCTCACCGTTGAAAACTTCGTTGAACTCTCCAGGGGGTGCATGGGTAACGAAGTTTGCTGCTATGCGGACCTGTGGAGAGAGGACGAATCAGTATCCTACTAGACCTACATCAATTTCATTTAGAAATGTTCTAGATTAGATCAGGCTGAGTGGGGAAAATAGTATTGAGCTAGGAAGACGTTACTAAATGATAATCCCAGTAAACCATACATAGTGATTCAGACTGTCCTGTCTATGATGTTCACAGAGGCGCCTACTTGAGAAGGTGGTGATAGTGGCGTAAACTGATACTTTAGGCTAATGGACAACACACTGAAAAATAGCATTAGGTAGCCTAAGTTCATTTATAAACACATTAAACACAAATCCTGGTCATTAGAAACCAGTGCCACTGATTTTGACCCAACAGATGCAGTTGCATGGCCAGCCTCAAAGAGATTGCTGCTTATCCAGTTTCTATGGAAACTACCAGTCTTTACAGATTCTCATGCCCGGAACCCGAGCTGCATTCCACACAGGACATACCCAATATCCTCCCCGTACAGAAACAACCACTGGACACTTGTGTAGATCTGATATATAGTCACTATATTGGCAACATTTCTGAGGACAAAGTGGACAAAAAAAATGTTTTGTCGTCACACACACTGGATGCGTGCAGTAAAGTTCTGAAGGGTTGGGGATAGGCCATCCGAGGGTTGTTTGTTTCTGGACAGGGCCATAGCACTGTACTCCAGTTAAGCACTCGCACCAGTAAAGTGTCGGGTGTGTGTATGCACGTCCTCTCTTTATGGCGTCTATAGCTAGCAGAAGCATCTGAGCTGCAACTGTATCTGTTTGACCTAGAAAACCTCTGATCTAGGTAGGTAAACTAGCTAGCACTGCTAGAAACGGTATCAACGTTTTATTTTGCCTAACAGCTAACGTTAGCTACTTCCTGAATTGGCCCAACAGATCTAACCATATCCAAAAAGTAGGATCATGGGTTTCCATTAAACACACTGGAACTTTATTCCTGTACATAGCTAAATAGTTATATGACAACTAATAGTTAGTGGCAACTTTTACTGGCTAGGAATTGTGAGGTTCAGGCTAACGTTAGCATAGCTAGCTAGCCACTCAAGTGAATCGTCTCTTTACTGAAACAGAGCGAACGCTAGTAGCTCTAAAATATAGTACCCATTTACTGTTGACCATTCAACCACCGGTGACACACAGTAACTTTAGAATAGAATAATAGAGTTACTTGTGAATAAAATCATAATATCGTTACCTTCTCCTCTTCTGATAGCGGCTCCTCAAAATCGGCCATCTTGGCTTGTTGTGTGACCCCACCTACCCACAGACTGAACACTCAGCTGACACCAAAATCATAACAAAACCCAGGGGGTGGAAATTAAATTATAGTGAAATTACGGAATGATTTTGTACATATCTACTTCTCACGTGAAATAATTGAATCTGATGTTATTTTGTTAATGTTCAAATGCTGTAATTCAAAATATGCATTAGTAAGGTTCATACTTATTTTAACCAGCAGAGGGCGCCGGCTCTGAATCACGTGCTATTTCTCCAGGGTTGCCCGTTTTTACATTTCTGAATACTGAAAACCAACGAACAAGGCCTGAAAACTAGCCCCCCAAAAATGGCTTGCCTCAAGAGAGGAGTTGCCACATTTATCCGATTGGTGCAGTGTTGCCATGTTCGCTGTTTTCCTGAAATTGGGCTACATTTAAAACGATCTCGCGGGGAGAAAATGTACTGGTTGCGGGTTTTAGACTATTTCTAAGTGTGTGTGTCATGGTGTGGCCGATTTTGACTGTTTTTGGCTATTTCTAAGTTACACAATGGCATTTATCATAACAATATATATATATATATATATTTCACCGTGGCCTGCTGCTTGCTGACTGTCAGGCATTAAGGCAGGCTGTTGCAGAGTGAGGGGGTGGAGCACTACGGTATTTGGCTGAGTCACGTGAGCGAAAGGCGAGACAGCAGCACGCGCCCACGTCGTGACAACCTTTTTTTTAACCAGTGGTAGGTAGGGTGGGGCCCACAGTAGCACCCGCTGCTTGTTGAGAAGAGTAAGAACGATATGTGCTTTCACTTCAGTCTCCAATAACACTATACTAAAATCGCTAGATTTATCGCTAGTCAATCTTTTGAAAATGTGTCGCCAGAGGGGTCTGAATACTCGCTAAAGTTGTAGGCAGTGTTGCCCTATCCCAAAGCACTCACAGGCGGCCCAATCCTCCCGCAGCAATCCCTCCCAGCTGCAGTCAGAGCAGGAGATGTTCACCCCTCCTCATCCAGACTGCAAATGAATCACGCATTTCGGGAAGCAGCCACTGACTGATCCCGCCCTGGCTTACCTTCAGAGCAGGATGAAAATGTAAAATGTTCTTTGTCTAAAATAATTCACTGCACAAAAATAAATCACTGCATTTGACTGTAAGCCAGGGCGGGACCATAAGGTTAAAAACCAAAACAAATTTAAGAAAACTAATATTTAAAAAATATATTTAAAAAACCTAGTAACTCCGCCAGGGTGTCTCTTTTGGTTCACTTTTTCTGGTCCCAAGCCTGGATAAAGGAGGAGGGTTGGAATTGTGACATTAAAAAAAACAAGAATCGACAGAAGAATGTTAATTTGTAGTTCTAAACATATTTAGGGTGTTTTTTACTCGCTTTTTGTCTCTCCCACGACATTATTCCTCTCTCCTACAGCGTCCATCACAATTACATGCACATGATGCAAATTAGGTGATGACGTCATTTAGCGACTTTTAGGACAGCCAATAGCTACTTTCCTTACTGAGGAGTTGGCAACATTGGTCAGGCTATTTAGATTGTCATTATGGAGACACCTATTTCCAAACCTTTTTCCAGAAAACATACATACGCTAGAACTGATGCACATCAAGAAATAATGCAGACAAAGCACTGGAAGATGACTTTGGGCGCATTACATAAATCTGTTAGGAGGTGGTTTCAACTGCATTCTAATGTTGACTGCTTAAAGAAAACGGTATCAAGCTAAGGGTATCAAGCTAAGTGCATGCTCAGTTCTTGGCGGCTGCCCTAGTGGACATTTGAAATTGAAGTTATGGAACTCCCTCGCATGGTTCTTTTTATGGGGAAAGTCCTCAATGAAACTGGCATTAGGCTAAATGTGGAGAATTATACATTAGCTTTCGCCATCAAGTAGGCTATTCATGTATATGCCATTGTAGGCTACCATTTGATACGGTACATATGTGGAAATGATGATATCACTGGAGTCAGTGATTTAATTCAGTGATTTAAATTATGACCACATCCTCAGTAGCCTATTCCAGCAGGCTATTTGGGAAACACAAGCACTTTTTATTGCAAAATCACCTCGCTATTCATGGTGAATGAATTCATCTGAATGAATTAACTAAGCAAGCTGCTAAATTGTTCAGTTTACATCTTGCCTAAATCTTGTCTAGGCTACTGTAGACTATATTAACTTAGATGTAGGCCTAAATGAGATGTAGGCCTATCACTTTGTCTTTCTCTAAGCAAACTATGGCAACATTTTGGCATAAACCAATATTTTAGTCTATAGACTGTCTATTGAAATGACAAGTCAGTCTAGCAAATGGGCCATTTATAAAGATGTGCAGTCGTAACATCTGGCACATAATAACAGAACAATTGCCAGAAAATAGCCTAGACGTTAGTTTTTTTATGTTCATCCAAGTGTTTCTTGCTCAGAGATTTCGAGATCCTCCTCTGTCCAACTTTCATCACTCAAACTCTTCTGTCGGAGTTACCTATAGTTATGTACATGCACAAAGGGGATTTATTTACAATTCTAAACCTGGTTTGAGCCCTGAATGCTGATTGGCTGAAAGCCGTGGTACATCAGACCATATAACACGGGTATGACAAAACATTACTTTTTACTGTTCTAATTACATTGGTAACCAGTTTATAATAGCAATAAGGCCGCGGGGGGGGGTTGTGGTACATGGCCAATCTACCACTAATGGCTGTATCCAGGCACTCTGCGTTGCATCTCGCCATATGCCATACCCCCTTGTGCCTTATTGCATAATCATAGCAATCAAACGAGTTGAATTGACATCCATTGATGGAAAATTATCTTTTGTCTTGCCACATATTCAAATGCCTTTATTATCTCATAGCTTGCAATAATTATTATTTTGAGGTTAACCCGAATTTTGTTCCTCGTGTCATTACTATGATGCTCTTAATTGGCTCGATAACGCTAAGGAAACATGGGTTCATTGTATAGATAGGGCAACTCTTTTGCTATGAAAAAAATGGGGCTAGTTTTCAGGGGTTTTGGCCGAGTTTTTTTGTCATTTTGTAGAAACTGAACTTGACCTGGCAACCCTGAATAGGTGTGTCTCAATGGGCTTGTTTTAAGTGGTAAGGCGGAAGAAACCAACCGAAGACGAAAGTCGAGGATTCAACTCTGGGGAGGTGCATCTGCGATCGCCGAAAGAAGGACACTAATTTGGTCGTCCAACAGCCAAGCTCAGATGGCAGTGTTTAAAAAAATATATGATGTCGAAATAAACATGTATCCAACAACCATATCATACACTCACAAACTAAAATAATATATGTATGTATGTATGTATGTATGTATGTATGTATGTATGTATGTATGTATGTATGTATGTATGTATGTATGTATGTATGTATGTATGTATGTATGTATGTATGTATGTATGTATGTATGTATGTATAATCAGGGAGAGCGCCTCAAATATCAATGTTGGTTCCGGTTGTAGTCATGTCTTTGGTCACGTTCGTGTGGGTCAAACAAAAACACTAAAGATTGGTTCACAATAGACACTCCCACATTATGTGTAACACGAAGGATATGAACCTAAATCTCGCACGGGCGCAACCGACGTGACAAAGAGGAAAGGCTCTCTTAGGCTGAGCGCAGACACTGATTTTGAAGTTCGAAGGCGGGCTACCTTATCACGGGATCGTGACCGACTCATGTCCGCTACAGCTGCAGGATGAAGTTGATGAAGAGCCACTGCAGAAACTTGTAGTCAAAACTTCATGACCTTTGATCACATGATTTTTGTAAAGTTCAAGCTGTCGTTATGTTGGCGGAAGAACGAAAATCTGTATCCCCAAAATGCAGTGGTGTAAAGTACTAAAGTAAAACTACTTTAAAGTACTATTTAATTCGGTTTATTATTTTTTTTTAATGGGGGGGGGTCTGTACTTTACTATTTATGTTTTAAGCAACTTTTACTTCACTACATTCCTAAAGAAAATAACGTACTTTTTACTCCCTACATTTTCCCTGACACACAAAGGTATTTTTTGAATGCTTAGCAGGACAGGAAAATGGTCCATTTCACACACTTATTAACAAGAGAATGTCCCTGGTCATCCCTACTGCCCCTGAACTTGCAGATTTACTAAACACATGCATCTTTTATAAATTATGTCTTGAGTGTTGGACAGTGCCCCTGGCTATCTGTAAATTATGTCTTGAGTGTTGGACAGTGCCCCTGGCTATCTGTAAATTATGTCTGAGTGTTGGACAGTGCCCCTGGCTATCTGTAAATTATGTCTTGAGTGTTGGACAGTGCCCCTGGCTATCTGTAAATTATGTCTTGAGTGTTGGACAGTGCCCCTGGCTATCTGTAAATTATGTCTGAGTGTTGGACAGTGCCCCTGGCTATCTGTAAATTATGTCTTGAGTGTTGGACAGTGCCCCTGGCTATCTGTAAATTATGTCTTGAGTGTTGGACAGTGCCCCTGGCTATCTGTAAATTATGTCTGAGTGTTGGACAGTGCCCCTGGCTATCTGTAAATTATGTCTGAGTGTTGGACAGTGCCCCTGGCTATCTGTAAATTATGTCTTGAGTGTTGGACAGTGCCCCTGGCTATCTGTAAATTATGTCTTGAGTGTTGGACAGTGCCCCTGGCTATCTGTAAATTATGTCTGAGTGTTGGACAGTGCCCCTGGCTATCTGTAAATTATGTCTGAGTGTTGGACAGTGCCCCTGGCTATCTGTAAATTATGTCTTGAGTGTTGGACAGTGCCCCTGGCTATCTGTAAATTATGTCTTGAGTGTTGGACAGTGCCCCTGGCTATCTGTAAATTATGTCTTGAGTGTTGGACAGTGCCCCTAGCTATCTGTAAATTATGTCTGAGTGTTGGACAGTGCCCCTGGCTATCTGTAAATTATGTCTTGAGTGTTGGACAGTGCCCCTGGCTATCTGTAAATTATGTCTGAGTGTTGGACAGTGCCCCTGGCTATCTGTAAATTATGTCTGAGTGTTGGACAGTGCCCCTGGCTATCTGTAAATTATGTCTTGAGTGTTGGACAGTGCCCCTGGCTATCTGTAAATTATGTCTTGAGTGTTGGACAGTGCCCCTGGCTATCTGTAAATTATGTCTTGAGTGTTGGACAGTGCCCCTAGCTATCTGTAAATTATGTCTGAGTGTTGGACAGTGCCCCTGGCTATCTGTAAATTATGTCTGAGTGTTGGACAGTGCCCCTGGCTATCTGTAAATTATGTCTGAGTGTTGGAGAGTGCCCCTGGCTATCTGTAAATTATGTCTGAGTGTTGGACAGTGCCCCTGGCTATCTGTAAATTATGTCTGAGTGTTGGACAGTGCCCCTGGCTATCTGTAAATTATGTCTGAGTGTTGGACAGTGCCCCTGGCTATCTGTAAATTATGTCTGAGTGTTGGACAGTGCCCCTGGCTATCTGTAAATTATGTCTGAGTGTTGGACAGTGCCCCTGGCTATCTGTAAATTATGTATTGAGTGTTGGACAGTGCCCCTGGCTATCTGTAAATTATGTCTGAGTGTTGGACAGTGCCCCTGGCTATCTGTAAATTATGTCTGAGTGTTGGACAGTGCCCCTGGCTATCTGTAAATTATGTCTGAGTGTTGGACAGTGCCCCTGGCTATCTGTAAATTATGTCTTGAGTGTTGGACAGTGCCCCTGGCTATCTGTAAATTATGTCTGAGTGTTGGACAGTGCCCCTGGCTATCTGTAAATTATGTCTGAGTGTTGGACAGTGCCCCTGGCTATCTGTAAATTATGTCTGAGTGTTGGACAGTGCCCCTGGCTATCTGTAAATTATGTCTGAGTGTTGGACAGTGCCCCTGGCTATCTGTAAATTATGTCTGAGTGTTGGACAGTGCCCCTGGCTATCTGTAAATTATGTCTGAGTGTTGGACAGTGCCCCTGGCTATCTGTAAATTATGTCTGAGTGTTGGACAGTGCCCCTGGCTATCTGTAAATTATGTCTGAGTGTTGGACAGTGCCCCTGGCTATCTGTAAATTATGTCTGAGTGTTGGATGTGCCCCTGGCTATCTGTAAATTATGTCTGAGTGTTGGACAGTGCCCCTGGCTATGTGTAAATTATGTCTGAGTGTTGGACAGTGCCCCTGGCTATCTGTAAATTATGTCTGAGTGTTGGACAGTGCCCCTGGCTATGTGTAAATTATGTCTGAGTGTTGGACAGTGGCCCTGGCTATGTGTAAATTATGTCTGAGTGTTGGACAGTGCCCCTGGCTATCTGTAAATGTTAAAAACAAGAAAAAGGTGCCATCTGTTTTGCTTAATATAAGGAATTTGAAATGATTTACACTTTTACTTTTGATACTTAATATATATTGAACCAAATACTTTTAGACTTTTACTCAAGTAGTATTTTACTGGGTTACTTCCACTTTTACTTCAGTGACTTTCTATTAAGGTATCTATACTTTTACTCAAGAATGACAATTGTGTACATTTTCCACCACTGCCAAAATGCAACACACTGAAACGCGGTGACCGACTGGACAAAAGTGATCCGCTCCCATCCAACGCAGTCATTGTCAAATTATCCCAATTTACAGGAAAATCCATGACATGGCAACCCCGGTGTACCCTGCCTAACAACACAGAGAAAACGAGACCACACGCAGAGCTGTTGATCAGTCAGAGCCGCGATGGAGTCACAGGTAACTTTTAAATAGCTATCAGTGTGTTAAATTCCAGTTTATTTCAATTTAATGTGAGCTTTTACACAAAGCTAGCTACTTGCTTGTCCAACTTCCCATTATGTACTACCTTGCTAACCTAGCTACTTGCTTGTCCAACTTCCCATTATGTACGAACGTTAGTTAGTTAGCTAGCTAATTTAAGTAGCTACCGTATGTTCGCTGTCTTTCTTTCCAGCTAGTGTAGTGCATTTGAAATGCTAACTATTTATTTTCCAGCTAATGTAGGCAGAGATACGGGCTATAATGTCTGCGGTGTAGCATTAGGCAGTCATCGGTTTAGCTATCTGGTAGCTTTCTTATGGTGACGCGCAGAAAGCACTTCCTGGTCAGTCAAGTAAGCAACTCTAGTTATGTTGAATATAGCGTGCTCAACTAAACAAACAATCATTTAAAACTAGAATAATATTCGTTTTCACTAGGGAGTGATAGGAGGCTGTTATTTTTTTTTTTAAGTATTAGCTAGCCAGCCAACTGTATAGCTACTGAACTTACTACCCAGTAACCTACAAGAGTCATATTCCTGAGCTAGATAACCTTGGATCTTGTTTTGTCACAAAGCCTGTCAGTGTTAATAATGATTTCATTGTTGCTTATGTAGTGAGACAGAGGAATTGCATGCTGCACTGACTATTGCAATTAGTAAACAAGCTAGTCTACCTCTGTCTCAGTCTACCTCTGTCTCAGTCTACCTCTGTCTCAGTCCAGGGTCAAGAGAGACAATCAGTAAAAGATGACCTCATCAATGCGGGTTGTGAGACATTGTTTATCCCTGACTCGATGTGCAAGTTCCTCATCTGTTGTGTGTGGAAAGGTAATGACTAATCCGGAAGACATCTCCAAACTCTACCGGGAGTTGAGCCTGTTTCCCTCCTTGACCCGAGCTGACGTAGGGCCAGTCATAACATCGCAGTATGGAGGAAAATACAGCAACATCTACACAGGTGTGTGTGTCTGTCCGTCGGTCTGTCTGTGTCTCCCTGTTCGTCGGTCTGTGTGGGTTTTCATGCCTTTTATTCCGTGTCCCCTAGAATGGAGTCAGCGGGATCTGGAGAGGAACGAGAATGTCAAGTTCTGTCGGCAGTACATTGTGTTTCACGACGACAAGTCTGTGGTCTACTCTGGACCCTCAGGGAACTGCACAGAGATCAAGGGAGAGTATGTGGATATTTGACAGTTTGACGCATGAGTGTGTTCTGTGTGTGTGTAGTTGATTTAGTGTTTTCTCTGTGTCAGGTTGCTGAGTAAAGACTCTCCATCAGGAGACATGAAAGCGGTGGTGAGAGAGAGCATCATCAAAGGAGAGGACAAACAGTTTCTGGAGGTGAGGGTCTCTCTATCTGTCTCTCTGTCTCTTTATCTGTCTCTCTGTCTCCTATCTATCTCTCCCTCTCTCCCTCCTATCTGTCTCGCTCTTTCTCTCTCGATCTCTCTCTTTCTCTGTCTCTCTCTCTCTGTCTCTCCATCTGTCTGCACAACTGACCTTGGATAAGTGCCTATGTTGGGGCAACCCCCCTGCATCTATATCCTAAACCTCTTTCACTCATTTTGATTGACAGCTGACCCTCTTTTCCCTTTGACCCCTCCTCCATTTGGTGACCCCTCAGATCTGGAGTAAGAACATCAAAGTGAAGAGCATCAACCTGACAGCCCTGAAGAAACATGGCAAGGTCTATGAAGACGGTGAGACACCAATGTAATGTCTCTGTATATGAGAGACTTCCTGAAGTTCTTCTGTTACTGGCACACAATAAACTGTTGTTTTCCCTGAAGACCCGAACAGACTGCACCATTTGTGCCAGAATTTGGCCGCCCCAGACAAAATGTACACGCCTTGGGGAAAATCGCTGAATCAAAATAATACCACAGCAACTGTTATTCTTAGGAAGCCGATTTGATTTGGAGTTCGGACATATAAAGTTTGTGTGAATTATTTCTAAGATGCATACTTTGCTTTTCTGAACTCTCTTCACTCGCCCATAAGCATAGAGGGAGGCATGTCCTACTGGTGCTGGCACATGCTCCGGTCAAATCCACCGCTGCAGTTAATGTAGCCTACATCAGCCTACGTAGCCTTGCAAGCCAATCACAGAATGTGATGAGGGAACTGAAGCAAATCGTACAATATGGCCAGGTTGATGGCAATATAATAATTGGTAACATCGCACAGTGTGACATGTAATAGTTATAAAATACTGAATCTGACGTACAGCGTGGGAAGGCCTTTACACTAAAATATATCAGGCACATTCTTTGGTTGACCCACCTGTTCATTTATATCTGTTCCCAGACCAGTTTGGCTGCCTGGTGTGGTCCCACTCTGAAACTCACTTGCTGTATGTGGCTGAGAGAAAGAGACTCAAGGCAGAGTCCTTCTTCCAGGTTTGGCCTTCAAAACACACACACACACCTAAAGTTTAAATATGAGCACAATGCAGTGCTAATGAACTTTACTGCAAAATGTGTTAGCGATTTCCTCACTTGGTCTATTTGTTAACCCCTTCCATCTCTACTATACAGTCAGTGTCTCCTGAGTCCTGTTCTCTTGCTGATGAAGAGGAGGGGGTGAAAATGGGCAAGGAGGAGGACACTACAAAGGTAAGGAGGATCCAGTGATAAACTGTTCCATTGTCTGACCCCCTGCTTTTAACTAAAATGTCTTGGTTCACCATACTGTGTTTGCTCCTCCCGTCCTGCAGGGGGAGCAGTTTGTGTTTTACGAAGACTGGGGTGAGACCTTGGTCAGTAAGAGTTCTCCTGTGCTATGTGTGTTGGACATCGAGGGTAGCAACGTCTCTGTGCTAGAGGGAGTCCCAGATAACATCTCGCCAGGCCAGGTGAGTGTGTGTGTGTGTGTGTGTGTGTGTGTGTGTGTGTGTGTGTGTGTGTGTGTGTGTGTGTGTGTGTGTGTGTGTGTGTGTGTTGCTGGGTGCCATTTCTGTGTGTTTGTGTTGCAATGTATATATGTGCTGTATCAGTGTTATAACTTGTGTCTCCAGGCGTTTTGGGCTCCGAGTGACACAGGCGTGGTGTTCGTGGGCTGGTGGCATGAGCCCTTCAGACTGGGCCTCAAATATTCACCCAACCGCAGGTGAGCACTGTGATTGGTCAGATCAGAGTGGTGGTTATAAGTAGCAGCTCTTAAATCCAGTAAAGGCCTCTCACTCTCTCTCTGTGTTTTCTAATTCAGGTCCTCCTTGTTCTATGTTGACCTGACTGGGGGACAGTGTGGTAAGTGTATTTCACTCTGAGCTATACATGACCATAGTGTTTTCTAGAAGTCTGTTTGTGTTTCTCTCTCTCAGAGCAGCTTTCATCAGGCTCCAGTGCTGTGTGTTCCCCCAAGCTCAGCCCAGACCAGTGCAGGATTATCTACCTGGAGTGTGCTGTCTACGGACCTCACCAGCAGTGTAGCAGGCTTTGCATGGTGAGTGAGTGAGTGAGCAAGAAAGACTAAAACATATCCAACCGCTCCCAATTAGAGAAATGATTTGAATACTGTTGGAATATAGCTCATGTGTTGAGTTGTCTGTGTGTTACAGTATGACTGGTACACCAAGAGGACCTCTGTGGTGGTGGATGTGGTAAAGAGACCCAGGGAGGGTAAGGACACCTTTCTTTTTTTGTAAAGTAGAATTTGTTAATATAATTACAGGTACTTTACGAGTGTATTATGTTTATCCTAACTGTTTGTGTGTTCAAGATGGCTTTGCCGGGATCTACAGCTCGTCCCTGTCTCCTCTGTGCTGGTCAGCTGACAGCCAGCGCATCCTGGTCTCCTGTCCACAGGGCAGCCGCAAGGTAACCACCTTAATTAGCAGAATGAATTATGCCATATGTATGGCCGCAATCCAATCATATTGACATGTTTTGTCTCCTGTAGGATCTGCTGTTGGTGGAAACGACCACAGGGAGCGTCACCTCTCTGACATCAAGTGAGTGGGGTCACACAGTCCCCTGCCCCCTAGTCAGTCCACTGACAAATACAGTCTCTGAGTTGTAAAGCTGTTGTTGCTGTTCTAACATTCTGACTGACGTCCTAACGTTGTTGTGGTTGTGTTCCCCTGTAGAGTCTCCAGGGGGCAGCTGGTCATTGCTGACCATCGAGAGAAACCTGATGGTGGTCAGCTGGTCTTCCCCTAACTGCCCTCCCAGCCTGGTAATGTAGACACACCTACACATATATACATACTCCATAAACCTTATGTTTGTTATGCTTTGCAGTAAAATAGACACATTATTGAAACGTCTTGCTTTGGATGAGTCGTTTATAGTAACGTCTGCTTAATGCCCATTGTCTATTGTTTTGTTATTAATTACCTAATTGTCTGTGGCTAGAGGGTGGGCTTCCTGCCACTGGGTGGTTCTCGTGAGGAGGTGGACTGGGTCGTGCTGGAGGACTCTCAGACCCAGCCAGATATCGATTGGCAGATCCTCAACTTCACCCCGCCCCCAGAGCAGGACAACAGCCAATACCGTAAGAACATCCACTCTGACAGTTGGACTTTTTCTCTCTAGCATGTCAATTATCAGTAAATCCTCTCCTATGTGTCTGAATCCACAAGTATTTTGCTACACCTGCAATAACATCTTCTAAACGTGTGTGTGTGACAAATCAAATTAGATGTAATATTATCCTTATTATGTAGCTGGTTTGGACTTTGACGCCCTCCTGCTGAAACCAAAGGATGTGAAGGAGGGAGTGAAACTGCCACTCATAGTCACCCCACATGGTAAGTTACACACCTTATAGTGTGTGTGCCCCTGCTTGGTTGTGGGGAGTAGGGTGAAGTTGCTCATAGATGCTGATCTTGGGTCAGTTTGGAATTTCCCCCTCTTAACGGTTATGGTTGGGGGAAGGGAAGCTGATCCTAGATCTGTACCTAGGGGAAACTTCACCCCGGAGCTTGTTGTGTTTGTGTGTGAGTGTGTAGCTACATTCTCTCTCTGTCTCTCTCAGGTGGTCCTCACTCTGTGATTGTAGCAGACTGGCTGCTCTCCTCCTCAGTGCTGTGCAGGATGGGCTTTGCTATCCTACTGGGTGAGTAGAGCTACGGTTTATTATGTCTCTATCTGCATAACAGATTGAACATCTTGACGTGGAAACAATGTGGAGACGTTGAATCATTGTGGGAAACTGATTGGCTTTTGCAAAAACTCATCAATGTGAAGGAATTTCATGTTTTTGTCTCGTTGTTTTTTTGTTGAACCAATGAGTTGGTCATTTTTATTGTTTTTATCAATTTGAATTCACGTTAGTAGACAACTCAATCAAATGTAAATCAAAACTAGATGTGGAACTGGTATCTGTGCCCAGTGGGATTGGTTAGGGGTTAGGGGAGAGATCACCAAGCCACAGGACAATTATTAAAGTTGGGTCCACACTCAATGTCTTTTTGGTTTGTTTATTTGTTAGGATTTTGTACTGCATCAGGGTGGTATACACAGACGTTCTGATTTTGTACTGCATCAGGGTGGTATACACAGACGTTCTGATTTTGTACTGCATCAGGGTGGTATACACAGACGTTCTGATTTTGTACTGCATCAGGGTGGTATACACAGACGTTCTGATTTTGTACTGCATCAGGGTGGTATACACAGACGTTCTGATTTTGTACTGCATCAGGGTGGTATACACAGACGTTCTGATTTTGTACTGCATCAGGGTGGTATACACAGACGTTCTGATTGACAGCCTTTTCCCCCACACATATTGTCTACACCGAGCCAGTGTGTTGAATCCAGGAAACTAGCTACAGGAGCAGGTCGTCGGTGTTGCTGCCAGGGATCACAGATGTAGATTATTATGGTGTTTTAACATGGACATGGTAACAGTCTTTCCATTGCAGTCGTCACGCTACGCCATGGCCAAATCATGGCCGCCACACTCAAAACATGAACCGTGAAAACATATTTCTGCCGAGGTGCACGTTGAAGATGCTACAACAGTCCACATTTACTTTTCCTCTGCAAGCACAACAAGTAATGAATCAAATAAATCTGACAACCTCATAGAATAGTTTATCTATTTACCTAGTCTGCTTGTTGTGTGTTCTGTGAGAGAAATATTCCTCTTGAGGCAGATTCAAGTTATAAGAGCCATAGGGAGGGAATTTTTACAGCGTCGGCATCGTTAAGCATGTTACCGCTCTGCAATCTGAGTGTGTAGGGGAGAGTGGGGCTGAAGGTAAAATGCCACCCTACCTCAAAATCATTTTCTGGGAGTGACTTACAAATAGCTCCATTCGAACAAAAAACATTTATGTTTGAGCAAGATTAGTGACAACAGGGGAAGCTGTTGGGGGGGTTGAAATGTTCACTTGTACCTCACTTTTGTCCTTTCAGTGAACTACCGCGGCTCTATAGGCTACGGCCAGGACAGTATCCTCTCTCTACCTGGTAATGTGGGCACTCAAGACGTCAAGGATGTTCAGGTACAGAAACATGAGTTACACCACAGTCTTTTCAGACCACTGTGTGGCTTAATAGTCTATAGTAGTGATGAACCGATATTACATTTCTGGCCTACACAGTAAAGAGTGAATGCCACCGAATCGCTTGTTCACAGCCTGTGTCTGCAGTTTTGTTGATCGTTTCAATGCCATGACAGAGGGCATCACGTCTGCTGCAGACACAGTTGATGAGCTTATTTCTCCAGTCAGTTGTTCAAATGGAGCCAGGAGTGTGTTCATGTTCTCAAATGCCATTGAAATGACAGCAGCGTTATGAGAACCAGCACATTCTTGGGCAATACGGCTTTCCTCAGTAGGAAATCCTGGTCGACCCACTGTGCTGTCAGACTCAGCATGCTCATGGGGCTGACATCGCTGGTACAAATGTCAGTCGTGAAGCTAATAGCAGTGACGCTATTACTGTGTAACTCCAGTAGGGCAACATCTGGGAAAAATGGCGCTCTTGGTAGTGTGTACTGGTGCTCGACCAGTCGACGAGAACGCCAACAATCACCCAAGACAGAGATCGGTTGATTGTCAAGGGCAATGAATTCCATTTCAAATGACTGCTTGACTTGTTGGCTGCTCGATCCACACAGCAGACATTGTGGGCTAGGTTAGGAATGCTGTGTTGCACGTATAGCACAACATTTTATGCTGCGTTATTACGTCATCTACCTACGTTATATAGGTATGCACGTCATCTACCTACGTTATATAGGTATGCACGTCATCTACCTACGTTATATAGGTATGCACGTCATCTACCTACGTTATATAGGTATGCACGTCATCTACCTACGTTATATAGGTATGCACGTCATCTACCTACATTATATAGGTGTGTATGCACGTCATCTACCTACGTTATATAGGTATGCACGTCATCTACCTACGTTATATAGGTATGCACGTCATCTACCTACATTATATAGGTGTGTATGCACGTCATCTACCTACGTTATATAGGTGTGTATGCACGTCATCTACCTACGTTATATAGGTGTGTATGCACGTCATCTACCTACGTTATATAGGTGTGTATGCACGTCATCTACCTACGTTATATAGGTGTGTATGCACGTCATCTACCTACGTTATATAGGTATGCACGTCATCTACCTACGTTATATAGGTATGCACGTCATCTACCTACGTTATATAGGTGTGTATGCACGTCATCTACCTACGTTATATAGGTGTGTATGCACGTCATCTACCTACGTTATATAGGTGTGTATGCACGTCATCTACCTACGTTATATAGGTGTGTATGCACGTCATCTACCTACGTTATATAGGTATGTATGCACGTCATCTACCTACGTTATATAGGTATGCACGTCATCTACCTACGTTATATAGGTATGTATGCACGTCATCTACCTACGTTATATAGGTATGTATGCACGTCATCTACCTACGTTATATAGGTATGTATGCACGTCATCTACCTACGTTATATAGGTATGTATGCACGTCATCTACCTACGTTATATAGGTGTGTATGCACGTCATCTACCTACGTTATATAGGTATGTATGCACGTCATCTACCTACGTTATATAGGTATGTATGCACGTCATCTACCTACGTTATATAGGTATGTATGCACGTCATCTACCTACGTTATATAGGCATCTATGCACGTCATCTACCTACGTTATATAGGCATGTATGCACGTCATCTACCTACGTTATATAGGTATGTATGCACGTCATCTACCTACGTTATATAGGTGTGTATGCACGTCATCTACCTACGTTATATAGGTGTGTATGCACGTCATCTACCTACGTTATATAGGTATGTATGCACGTCATCTACCTACGTTATATAGGTGTGTATGCACGTCATCTACCTACGTTATATAGGTATGTATGCACGTCATCTACCTACGTTATATAGGTATGTATGCACGTCATCTACCTACGTTATATAGGCATCTATGCACGTCATCTACCTACGTTATATAGGTATGTATGCTCGTCCTCTACCTACGTTATATAGGTATGTATGCACGTCATCTACCTACGTTATATAGGTGTGTATGCACGTCATCTACCTACGTTATATAGGTATGCACGTCATCTACCTACGTTATATAGGCATCTATGCACGTCATCTACCTACGTTATATAGGCATCTATGCACGTCATCTACCTACGTTATATAGGTATGTATGCACGTCATCTACCTACGTTATATAGGTATGTATGCACGTCATCTACCTACGTTATATAGGTATGTATGCACGTCATCTACCTACGTTATATAGGTATGCACGTCATCTACCTACGTTATATAGGTGTGTATGCACGTCATCTACCTACGTTATATAGGTATGTATGCACGTCATCTACCTACGTTATATAGGTATGTATGCACGTCATCTACCTACGTTATATAGGTATGTATGCACGTCATCTACCTACGTTATATAGGTATGTATGCACATCATCTACCTACGTTATATAGGTATGTATGCACGTCATCTACCTACGTTATATAGGTGTGTATGCACGTCATCTACCTACGTTATATAGGTGTGTATGCACGTCATCTACCTACGTTATATAGGTGTGTATGCACGTCATCTACCTACGTTATATAGGTGTGTATGCACGTCATCTACCTACGTTATATAGGTGTGTATGCACGTCATCTACCTACGTTATATAGGTGTGTATGCACGTCATCTACCTACGTTATATAGGTGTGTATGCACGTCATCTACCTACGTTATATAGGTGTGTATGCACGTCATCTACCTACGTTATATAGGTATGTATGCACGTCATCTACCTACGTTATATAGGTGTGTATGCACGTCATCTACCTACGTTATATAGGTATGTATGCACGTCATCTACCTACGTTATATAGGTATGTATGCACGTCAGCTTTGACATCGGTTTTCCACATCGCCGTTAAACTAGACATCGGCTGATACCGATGTTGGCAGTTTTAGCTAATATCGACCAATTCCACTAAGTTCACCGATATATTGTGCATCCCTGGTCTATAGTATTCAGCCCTAGAATCAGTCTGTCTGACTGACGTTTCATTTTCACAGTATTTTTGTAGTCTCTGTCATCTCCCCTCTCAGACAACTCTGCTTCCTCCCGCGTACTTTCTCTCACTTCTCTCTCTCACTGCTCTCACCCTCCCTCTACCCTCCCTCTCTTTTATCATGCTGTTGTTTCTGGCTTTAGTTTGCAGTGGAGAGTGTTCTGAAGGGCGGGGCGTTTGACGAGCAAAAGGTTGCGGTTGCCGGGGGTTCCCACGGTGGATTCGTGGCCTGTCATCTAATTGGCCAGTACCCAGAGTTCTACAAGGCCTGCGTGGCTCGGAACCCCGTCATCAACCTGGCCTCAATGATTGGGAGCACCGACATCCCAGACTGGTACAGTCACACTTTCTCACTACCATGCCCACACAAACATCCACTAACTCATAGGGACGATACCAGTATCACAGTATTATTTTCCATGGCAAAAAAATCCTTTAAAAACCTGCTGTATGTAAAATATTGTGTGCTATAGCTTGGAAACTAAATACATGTGACTCTGGATGACAACATGTTTCCAACATCAGGGATGTTTTCCTAAAGAAGTTTGGTCCGCGTCATGTTTCAGTGCCAGGACATCATCCCAGCCCTCCTTAGTTATTACCACATAGGCTTGACATCCATGACATTTCCTTTCAGGTTGGTGGATACAGAGAGAGACATACGCACTTCAGTCTTAGGGGGTTGTGTCGTCCGTCTGTCTCTCTAGGGAGAGGAAGCAGTCAGTAATTCAAACCACCAGAAGGGAAACTAGATATGATAGAATCCATACAATTAGTTTTTTGTTCTATAAGGTGTGGTTATCCAACATGTAGGTGTGTTTCAGGTGTATGGTGGAGGCTGGCTATAACTACAGTACAGATTGCCTGCCCGACCCTGCAGTCTGGGAGCAGATGTTAAACAAGTCTCCTATCAAACATGTCAAACAGGTGTGTTATCCAGCGGCCTGTGTGTTTCACATTCTGTTTGTTTTTTCATTTTTAATTTTACCCTTTATTTTACTAGGCAAGTCAGTTAAGAACAAATTATTATTTTCAATGACGGCCTAGGAACAGTGGGTTAACTGCCTGTTCAAGGGCAGAACGACAGATTTTGTACCTTGTCAGCTTGGGGATTTGAACTTGCAACCTTTCGGTTACTAGTCCAATGCTCTAACCACTAGGTTACCCTGCCGCCTCATTACTGATCCAATGCAGGTGAAAAAAGCTTTGCTGTCTCTCTACCATTGTTTTTCTGTACCTTGTGTCTGTGTGTTGACTGTAACAATGTATGTGACTGTTGTCGCCATTCAGGTAAAGACTCCTGTGTTGCTGACTCTGGGAGAGGATGATAAGCGTGTGCCCCCTAAGCAGGGGATTGAGTACTACAGAGCCTTGAAGGCACTACAAGTCCCAGTGCGGTGAGTAGACTGCCCTTGTGCTGTTGGCTGCTGGGTAATGTAGTATTTAGTGGTGTGGTGGTCACATATCAGAATAAAGACAGTACTTTGTATGCGATAAGTAAAGGTAATCAACAGCTAACCAGTTAATGGGGTTGCTTGCCAAAGACAGATTTTTCTCTTCATATTTGTAAAAAAAAAGATTTAAAAAAAAAAAGATACCGTCTTAAACTGAGACTCAGTGACTCGATGTTGCCACCAGCAGTGGGATGAACCACAGATGAATGCTATGCAAGATAATGCACTCAGTATTACACAGTATCTTTGCATGTGTGAGCTTCAATCTCCTATAAAGCACCGACACTGCACCGACACAGAGCCTCACGCTTCCATGGTCTTTCCTAGTTGGTCTTTCTTGTCAGCCCGATGTTGTTGTTTACTTCATGCATTGCATTGCTGACTCTACTTTCTTAACTCCGCCTGGGTGCCTTTCTTTCAGGTTGCTATGGTACCCTGGGAACAACCACTCCCTGTCCAAGGTGGACGCGGAGTCTGATGGCTTCATGAACATCGCTCTCTGGATGACCCGGCACCTGTCTCTGTGACGATACCATTAGCGATAGCATGCTAACCCTATGATAGCTCTAGCATGCTAACAACAGGATGTTAATCTGTATAATAACGGCGTGAGGGTCAGGCCAAAGCGTCATCTGTGATTAGATCATCTGCATCAGTTTATAGCTTTGGAATTACACCTTCTGAATGATGGCAAGTTCTTGTCCTATATCAAATATGAAACTGTTGAAACACATTGATTTTGCCTGTAATTTAGCAACACTAGTCCTTATTTTCAATGTTTCTCCATGAAACGGTTTCACCTATGATTTAACAAGGGCTACGGGTACTGCCGTTCAAAAATGATCCAATACCTTTTTATTTAGAAAGATACTAAACAGCCGTATAGTTTCATCATCTAAGTTGTGATCATAATATAAAGAGAATGAAAGTACTTGAGCTAAACATTATGGACCAAGTAACGGTAACACCTGGTGAAAGGTCTCCACTACACATTCTAGTCATTACGTTCATTCTGATGGTGCTTTCCAGGGTTGCAGATGCTTTATATTGATTGTAACAACCAGGGATCTTTCTCTAATGATTCTATCAATAAAACATGTTTTGGCTATAAAACATCTCTTTTTTTATATACAGTTGAAGTTGGAAGTTTACAGTTTTTTACAATTGACAATTTCTGACATTTAATCCTAGAAAAAAATTCCCTGTTTTAGGTCAGTTAGGATCACCACTTTATTTTAAGAATGTGAAATGTCAGAATATTAGAGAGCGATTTATTTCAGCTTTCATTTCTTTCATCACATTCACAGTGGGTCAGAAGTTTACATACACTCAGTTAGTATTTGGTAGCATTGCCTTTTAAATTGTTTAACTTGGGTCAAACGTTTCAGGTAGCCTTCCACAAGCTTCCTACAATAAGTTGGGTGAATTTTGTCCCATTCCTCCTGACAGAGCTGGTGTGACTGAGTCAGGTTTGTAGGCCTCCTTGCTCGCACAAGCATTTTCAGTTCTGCCCACAAATTTTCTATGGGATTGAGGTCATGGCTTTGTGATGGCCACTCCAATACCTTGACTTTGTTGTCCTTAAGCCATTTTGTCACAACTTTGGAAGTATGCTTGGGGTCATTGTCCATTGGGAAGACCCATTTGCGATCAAGCTTTAACTTCCTGACTGATGTCTTGAGATGTTGCTTCAATATGTCCACATAATTTCCCTACCTCATGATGCCATCCATTTTGTGAAGTGCACCAGTCCCTCTTGCAGAAAAGCACCCCCGCAACATGATGCTGCCACCCCTGTGCTTCACGGTTGGGATGGTGTTCTTCGGCTTGCAAGCCTCCCCCTTTTTCCTCCAAACATAACAATGGTCATTATGGCCAAACCGTTCTATTTTGGTTTCATCAGACCAGAGGACATTTCTCCAGAAGTATGATCTTTGTCCCCATGTGCAGTTGTAAACCGTAGTCTGGCCTTTTTATGATGGTTTTGGAGCAGTGGCTTCTTCCTTGCTGAGTTGCCTTTCATGAAGTGCTTTGAGAGACTAGTCAAGGACCATATCACCTCCACCCTACCTGACACCCTAGACCCACTCCAATTTGCTTACCGCCCAAATAGGTCCACAGACGATGCAATCTCAACCACACTGCACACTGCCCTAACCCATCTGGACAAGAGGAATACCTATGTGAGAATGCTGTTCATCGACTACAGCTCGACATTCAACACCATAGTACCCTCCAAGCTCGTCATCAAGCTCGAGACCCTGGGTCTCGACCCCGCCCTGTGCAACTGGGTACTGGACTTCCTGACGGGCCGCCCCCCAGGTGGTGAGGGTAGGTAACAAGATCTCCCCTCTGATCCTCAACACTGGGGCCCCACAAGGGTGCGTTCTGAGCCCTCTCCTGTACTCCCTGTTCACCCACGACTGCGTGGCCATGCACGCCTCCAACTCAATCATCAAGTTTGCGGACGACACAACAGTGGTAGGCTTGATCACCAACAACGACGAGGCGGCCTACAGGGAGGAGGTGAGGGCCCTCGGAGTGTGGTGTCAGGAAAATAACCTCACACTCAACGTCAACAAAACTGAGATGATTGTGGACTTCAGGAAACAGCAGAGGGAACACCCCCCTATCCACATCGATGGAACAGTAGTGGAGAGGGTAGCAAGTTTTAAGTTCCTCGGCATACACATCACAGACAAACTGAATTGGTCCACTCACACAGATAGCGTCGTGAAGAAGGCGCAGCAGCGCCTCTTCAACCTCAGGAGGCTGAAGAAATTCGGCTTGTCACCAAAAGCACTCACAAACTTCTACAGATGCACAATCGAGAGCATCCTGGCGGGCTGTATCACCGCCTGGTACGGCAACTGCTCCGCCCTCAACCGTAAGGCTCTCCAGAGGGTAGTGAGGTCTGCACAACGCATCACCGGGGGCAAACTACCTGCCCTCCAGGACACCTACACCACCCGATGTTACAGGAAGGCCATAAAGATCATCAAGGACATCAACCACCCGAGCCACTGCCTGTTCACCCCGCTATCATCCAGAAGGCGAGGTCAGTACAGGTGCATCAAAGCTGGGACCGAGAGACTGAAAAACAGCTTCTATCTCAAGGCCATCAGACTATTAAACAGCCACCACTAACATTGAGTGGTCGCTGCCAACACACTGACACTGACTCAACTCCAGCCACTTTAATAATGGGAATTGATGGGAATGATGTAAATATATCACTAGCCACTTTAAACAATGCTACCTTATATAATGTTACTTACCCTACATTATTCATCTCATATGCATATGTATATACTGTACTCTATATCATCGACTGCATCCTTATGTTATACATGTATCACTAGCCACTTTAACTATGCCACTTTGTTTACATACTCATCTTATATGTATATACTGTACTTGATACCATCTATCTTGCCTATGCTGCTCTGTACCATCACTCATTCATATATCCTTATGTACATATTCTTTATCCCCTTACACTGTGTATAAGACAGTAGTTTAGGAATTGTTAGTTAGATTACTTGTTGGTTATTACTGCATTGTCGGAACTAGAAGCACAAGCATTTCGCTACACTCGCATTAACATCTGCTAACCATGTGTATGTGACAAATACATTTGATTTGTTATGTTGATATTAGACTCGTTTTACTGTGGATATAAATACTTTTGCACCTGTTTCCTCCAGCATCTTCACAAGGTCCTTTGCTGTTGTTCTGGGATTGATTTGCACTTTTCGCACCAAAGTACGTTCCTCTCTAGGAGACAGAGCGTGACTCCTTCCTGAGTGGTATGACGGCAGCGTGGTCCCATGGTGTTTATACTTGCGTACTATTGTTTGTACAGATGAACGTGGTACCTTCAGGCGTTTTGGAAATTACTCCCAAGGATGAAACAAGACTCGTGGAGGTCTTAACATTTTTTTTTTAGGTCTTGGCTGATTTCTTTTGATTTTCCCATGATGTCAAGCAAAGAGGCACTGAGTTTGAAGGTAGGCCTTGAAATACTTCTACAGGTACACCTCCAATTGACTCAAATCAGAAGCTTCTAAAGCCATGACATCATTTTCTGGAATTTTCCAAGCTGTTAAAAGGCAGTCAACTTAGTGTATGTAAACCTCTGACCCACTGGAATTGTGAATCAGTGAAATAATTTGTCTAAACAATTGTTGGAAAAACCGACTTGCCAAAACTATAGTCTATTAATAAGAAATTTGTGGAGTGGTTGAAAAACGAGTTTTAATGACTCCAACCTAAGTGTATGTAAACTTCCCACTTCAACTGTATATGTTGAATATGTCCCTCATTCCTTCCATCATTTTGCACTATGATACTGGGTGAAAATGGAAAGATGAATTATTGTCAGTGGTATATATTGAACATAGGGTGGTAGCCTAGCGGTTACAGCGTTGGGCCTTTAGCTAAAAGGTACCTGAGCTGACAAAGTGAAAAATCTGTCTGTGCCCTTGAGCAAGGTACTTAACCTTAATTTGCTCCAAGGTTCAAGTCACAGAAGAAAAAAAATCTGGGCCCGGAAATGTTTTGGGGAAATTATCGAATCTGAAAAGTCATGGAAGTTAATGAAATTTCAGTTAATGGAATGTATAGGCACAGTTTATTATTTTATCAATCAAATAAAAATCCACATATCAGCCAGGATCGGAAAACACGTCTGTTTGTGTGCATCACCTGCATATGTGCGGGATGAGTGGGCCGTTTGTTGCTCAAGGAGAGAAAGACAGTGTGCATTTACGGTCTCGTTCTAAAATAGTTTTTTCCCCTCATCAACCTACACACAATACCCCATAATGACAAAGCAAAAAAAGTTTTTTATCTATTTTAGCATATGTATTACAATAACTGATATCACATTTACATAAATATTCAGACCCTTTACTCAATACTTTGTTGAAGCGCCTTTGGCAGCGATTACAGCCTTAAGTCTTCTTGGTTATGATGCTACAAGCTTGGCACACCTGTAGTTGGGGAGTTTCTCCCATTCTTCTCTGCAGATCCTATCAAGCTCTGTCACTTTGGATGGGGAGTGTCGCTGCACAGCTATTTTCTGGTCTCTCCAGAGATGTTTGATCAGGTTCAAGTCCGGGCTCTGGCTGGGCCACTGAAGGGCATTCAGAGACTTGTCCCAAAGCCACTCTTGCATTGTCTTGGCTGTGTGCTTAGACTTGTTGTCCTGTTGGAAGGTGAACCTTTGTCCCAGTCTGAGGTCCTGAGAGCAGTGGAGCAGGTTTTCATCAAGGATCTCTCTGTACATTTCTCCTTTCATCTTTCCCCACGATCCTGACTAGTCTCCCAGTCCCTGCCGCTGAAATACATCCCCACAGCATGATGCTGCCACCACCATGCTTCACCGTAGTGTCAGGTTTCCTCCAGATGTGACGCTTGGCATTCAGGCCAAAGAGTTGAATCTTGGTTTCTTCAGAACAGAGAATCTTGTTTCTCATGGTCTGAGAGTCCTTTAGGTGTCTTTTGGCAAACTCCAAGCGGGCTTGTCATGGGTCGTGGCTTCCGTCTGTGTGCCTTTCCAAATCATGTCCAATCAATTGAATTTACCACAGGTGGACTCCAACCAAGTTGTAGAAACATCTCAAGAATTATCAATGGAAACAGGATGCACCTGAGCTCAATTTCGAGTCTCATAGCAAAGGGTCTGAATACTTATGTAAATAAGGTATTTCTGTTTTTTTTTTTTTTTTTTTCTAAAAACATGTTTTCGCTTTGTCATTATGGGGTATGTCATGTTTTGTCTTATATTGTCTTGTCATTTTGCTTTTCCTTCTGTTCGTTTTCCCCCTGCTGGTCTTTTTAGGTTCGTTCCCCTTTTTCTCTCTCCCTCCCTCTCTCTCTTCTCTCTGTCGTTCCGTTCCTGCTCCCAGCTGTTCCTATTCCCCTAATCAATCATTTAGTCTTCCCACACCTGTTCCCTATCTTTTCCCCTGATTAGAGTCCCTATTTCTCCCCTTGTTTTCCGTTTCTGCCCTGTCGGATCCTTGTATATTGTTCACCGTGCTGTGTCTTTGTATCGCCCTGTCGTGTCGTGTTTCCCTCAGATGCTGCGTGGTGAGCAGGTGTCTGAGTCTGCTACGGTCAAGTGCCTTCCCGAGGCAACCTGCAGTTTATTATCGAGTCTCCAGTCAGTTCTCGTGATTACGAGTGATATTGTTTTTATGCTTTATTTACCACTCCGATTTGTCTAGGAGTATTGCTATTTCCTTAAACTGGATTAAAGACTCTGTTTTCGCCAAGTCGCTTTTGGGTCCTCATTCACCTGCATAACAGGGTATTGTGTGTTGATTGATGAGAGGAATTATTTATTTTTTGACTCAATTTTAGAATAAGGCTAGCGTAACAAAATGTGGAAAAAGTCAAGGGGTCTGAATACTACATGAATAAAAGTAAGAACATATTTAGTTTTAAATATACTTAAGTATCAAAAGTAAATGTAATTGCTGAAATACACTTATGTATCAAAAGTAAAACTAAAAGGATGAATAATTTCAAATTCCTTATATTAACCAAACCAGACAGCACCATTTTTTATTTATTTTATTTACGGATAGCCAGGGGCACACTCCAACACCCAGACTTAATTTACAAACGAAACATTTGTTTTTAGTGAATCCACCAGATCAAAGGCAGTGGAGATGACTAGGGATGTTCTTTTGATAAGTGTGTGAATTTGACTATTTCCTATCCTGCTTAGCATTGAAAATGTAACTGGTACTTTTGGATGTCAGGGAAAATGTCTGGAGTAAAAAGTACATTATTGTCTTTAGGAATGTAGCGAAGTAAAAGTTGTCAAAATATAAATAGTAAAGTATAGATACTCCTTAAGTAGAACTTTAAAGTATTTTCACTTAAGTACTTTACACCACTGTATTTCGGTAACCAATTCAAAACATGTATTGTACACTGTAGTTAACTGTTAAACTGTTATTAGCATGTATTAATGTTTTCGTCATGTCCCAAAACACTTTCCACCAACACTCGTGAACATGGCCATACACAGTTGATTTCATTTTTGAATGAATCAAATTATTCATTTAAACAATTGTTTTTGACAAAATGAACGATTCACTTAGCCATTTATTCAGTTCAATCGGGATTAATCGAATCAGGTGAATCAAAATCATTTGTGAATCGCAAATAGTCATTTTAGGAAATATATTTATTTTAGATTATGTTGTTAAATTTGTTTGTAGACGCAGTACTTCCAGTTGATTTGGGCATCCAATGTATGGAACATTGCAAACTCAAAAGATGCTAATCAGCAGTGGGGTAAAGTACTAAAGTCGTTTTTCGGGGTATCTGTACTTTACTATTGACATTTGATACATTTACTTCCATACATTCCTCATGAATATTATGTACTTTTCACTCCATACATTTTCCCTGACACTGAAAACTCCTCTTTCCACTTTGAATGCTTAGCAGGACAGGAAAATGGTCCAATTCACTCACTTATCAAGAGAGCGTCCCTGGTCATCCCGATTTACCTCTTATCTGACAAACTCACTAAACACAAATGTTTCATGTGTAATTGATTTCTGAGTGTTGGAGTGTGCCCATGGCTATCCGTTAAAAAGAAATGTAAAAAGGAAATAGTATGTTATTTTTAATAATGTACTGAATTGTCATAGATGAGTAAAAAATAAACTATTTTCTTTTTACATTTTTTTGATACAAAAGTACATTTACTTTTAGTACATTTAATTACATTTACTTTTAACTTTTACTCAAGTAGGATTTTACTGGTTGACTTTCACTTTTACTTGAGTCATTTTCACTTTTACTTGAGTCAAGGTATCTTTACTTTTACTCATCTATGACAATTGAGTACATTTTCCACCACTGCTACTCACCCTGCTAAGTAAACACTTCTAAGATAAATATGACTCAACTAGAAAAAGGTCATTTCCCAAAGAAAATGTGTGGGCTTGCTTCAGCTGAATAAAAGGATTTGCAGCCTACCATAGCCATTGGATATTTTATGTATGGATATTTCTTTTTTTTAAGGCATAAAACATATCTGGTTGTAATGTTGCAATGTTATACATCAAGGGTGGTCAAGTTTTAAACCTGTAAAACAACTTTCACTGCAGCTATCTGGTGTATGTCACAAAATATTTATTCATTTTATTTTTAATGTCATTTTTAAGTACCCATGTATTTGATATCTGGTCATAGGATAGACAGGGGAGGTGACATGCCATTTCAGATTTTCATTATGTAAAAAGCCCTGTCAGTTGACAGACATCTGTCTGGGAAGGTTTCACTTCTTCATTTCTGAATTGTGTTACATAAGTCCAGGTACTTAACTACTGTCTTTTTACATCTGGTCTGTCATTCAAGGATTTTTACATCTGGTCTTTCATTCAAGGCTTTTCTCTCTCCATGCTTTATTTGGAGGAAAGGTTGGCAGAAACTTGTTTTGGAATAAAGCAACGGTCTATTCCATTCGAAACAACATCACGTTTCATTATAATTGACCTCCAGTGGGTTATTGAGGCCCAAAACCTCCCACGGTGAGTGTAATTCTCTGTTCTAATATGCCAGTATCTGTGCAAGGCCATGAAAACTTTACATTGAGGTGAATACTCATAATTTGAATACTATTATTAATGTACCAGGATTGACTGTTTTATACTGGTTGTCTCATGATTGTACTGTATTTGCAGTTGTGTGGTCATTTGCATACCCACAGTTAGCATTTGAAACCCATTTTGACAAGGCGTGGACCTGTTTTTAACATTGCCCATAGCTGGGACTTGCTGGGATCAACTTTCATTGTATGTACTTCTGTGCAGTTATAATTTGACTTTTAAATCAGATATATTTTGTGGTACGAATTTTTATTTTTCTCTGTCCAGGTCATGCAGGGATATGGAGTTCTCCTCTGCTTATGTCTACTACCACCAGCTGTTAGGACAACCAATCCCAAGTTCTTCCCTTGCGACAGCAACGCAGACTCCAGTGTGGTGAACTGCTCTCGGAGGGCGCTCACCCGCATCCCAGTGATCTGCTCAGCCTCTGTCCTTTCACTTGACCTGAGTTATAATGGGATTCAGCAAGTAGGGAAGGATGCATTCTCTGGGGTTCCAAACCTCCACAAACTGAGCATGACAAGGAACTGTCTCCCTAGTCATATGAGGGCCCTGGGGTCTCCCTCATGCCATGTTGAGATCCACAAGGATGCCTTCATGTGTCTTAAGAACCTCAGCACCCTCCTACTGGAAGGAAACAGCCTCACTTCTCCCCTCCCCAGACTACCTGACAGCCTGGAAGTCCTTAATCTGGAGTCTAACCACCTTTACAACATAACCCAGCCCCTCGGCACACCAAACCTCAAGCAGCTGCTACTCACCATGAACTGCTACTATGGTAACCCCTGCAACCAGTCCTTCCACATTGACGAGGCAGTCTTCAGGGAGCTTACCCAGCTGCAAAACCTTACCCTGGGTTTTAACAATGTAACATCCATCCCTCCGGGAATGCCTCCCTCTCTGAAGAATCTGGATCTGAATGAGAATAAAATTTCTGTGTTGGATGAGTGGGCGTTTGCCAATCTGACCCAGCTCTATAAACTCAACCTGGGTTGGAACTGCCAGCGCTGTGACCATGCTGCTCAGCCCTGCTTCCCCTGCTTCAACAACACCCCACTTTACATCAACCCACATGCGTTTTACGCCCAGAACAACTCTCTCAAATTCCTCAGCCTGAGGGGAAACTCCCTCCGCAACATCCCAGAGGGCCTCTTCAGTCCCCTGGTACACCTAGAGGGATTGGACCTATCGGACAACCTACTGGCCATTGCCATACGCACCGGTACCTTCTTCATAGAGCTGAAGAGGCTCACTTGGATCAGCCTCATCTACAACTATGAGCCGATGACAACTTTCAAGGAGCTGGTGCTGTCTCCCAACATGACCCAGATGTCTGGCCTGAAAACACTTCTCCTCAGTGGGAACTTCTTCCATATGGTCTCAGAGGAAAGTGTGGCGGTTTTGGCCAAGTTCCGTTGGCTGGAGGTTCTGGAGCTGCGGATGAACTTCATCAGGTCCTGTAATCTGAGTGCCCTGGCCCAGCTACCAGCCCTGGTGAGGGTCGACCTTTCCCAGAACATGCTGGAATTTCTCCCATCCTTCTCTACTCAGTCCAACGTGTGTAAGTCCTTTAAGAGCTTTCAGAACCAGAACCGGTATGCCACAGTGGAACTTCAGAACCCACCCATGTTGCTCAGTGACAGGAAGGCTGTCCCAGATGAGCCCTGGCATCATCCAGGTCCAGTAGTCACTGCAGCCGAGCCAGGGCCAAACACGTTGGCGATACTGGAGGATGAGTGCACTCAAAACCCAACTATATTTTCCTTCAAAAATAATCTCTGCAATGGTGCCATGTCTTTTGACCTTTCCCAAAACAACATCCTCACCCTCAATAGCAGTTTGTTCCTAGGTATGGAGAAGGCAGTCTGTTTGGACCTCTCTTACAACTACATGAGCCAGAGCTTAAACGGCAAACAGTTTCTCCACCTGGACAACCTGGCGTACCTTAGTATGGCCCACAACAGGATAGATCTGTACTATGGAGATGCCTTCAAGGAGCTCAGTGCCACTCTCAAGACTTTGGACCTCAGCAACAATGAGTTTCACTTCCTAATGAGAGGCATGGGCCATCGCTTTGAGTTCATCAAGAACCTCCCCAATCTGGAGGCGTTAAGTCTGTCTGACAACAGCATTGGGATGCGGATAGATCATACACTGTACAGTGACTCCCTCAGGTACCTGTATTTCTCCGGGAACAACCTGGACATCATGTGGGACACTAGAAGCAACGACTACATCACCTTCTTCCAGAACCTTACCAACCTTATCTACCTAGATATCTCCAGGAACCAGCTGAGGTCTCTTTCACCAGCAGCCTTCTGTAACCTGCCTGTCAGCCTCAAGGTGCTCCGGGTCAGCAACAACAAACTGAACTATTTCCCCTGGGAGAACATCACAGCACTCGGCCAACTATGCCACCTTAACCTTAGTGTTAATTATCTGTCTGAACTTCCCGACAAAGTCATACCTTTTCAGGCAAACTTGACCCTTCTGGACCTTAGTCACAACCAGATCAGCTTTCTCCCCGAAGACTTTTTCAGCCAAGCATTGGCATTGCGTTTTCTCTACCTCAACCACAACAAACTCAAGCTGTTGGATCGGCAGTCCCTCCCTGCCCCACTGAGGAACGGCAGTGCCCTCCAGTTGCTCACTCTGCATGCCAACCCCTTTGACTGCTCCTGCGACACTTCCTGGTTTGCAGACTTCCTGCGTGCCAGCCAGGTGGAGATCCTTCTTCTTACCACTGGCGTTCGCTGTGGTTTCCCCGAGTCGCAGCAAGGGGCTAGTGTTTTGTCTATGGACCCCCGCTCCTGCCAGGAAATTTATGGCAGCCTGGCCTTCCTCTCTATTACCTTCCTGACTCTGGTGTTCACTGCCTTACCCCTACTCAGGCACCTCTACGGCTGGGATGTCTGGTATTGCTTCCAGGTACTTCTACAAATCAATGTTGTGTTGTAGTCCCTCCCTGGTAGTTAATTGATCAAGTAATGTCATTGATTTACCAGATAGTTCACTAATATAGTTTACCAGATAGTTCACTAATATACTAATAATATCAGTCCCTGAGTAGAAGACCTTAATTGAATGGCCCAGCTGTAAAACAATGTTGTGTTTATGTGTACATATGTTGAATATCTACATTACACTATTTTGTAACAAACAGGTGCTGTGGGCAGGACACAAGGGCTATTCCCAACTGCCTGGGGCAAACTTCCAAAGTCAGTATGATGCCTTTGTGGTCTTCGACACGGGCAACCACGCAGTGAGAGACTGGGTCTACAATGAGCTGCTGGTCCACCTGGAGAACGTGGGGCGGAGGAGGTTCTGTCTCTGCCTGGAGGAGAGAGATTGGGTTCCAGGTCTGTCCTGCATCGAGAATCTTCACAGTGCTGTCTATAGCAGCATGAAGACCGTGTTTGTGCTGACGAGTGGGGCAAGCGGCGTGGGAGGAAGAGTTAGCATAGTAAATGGGGTGACTCGCCAGGCCTTCTACATGGTGCAGCAGAGGCTGCTGGATGAAAAGGTCAGACTTGCAATGCGTTTGTGTGTCATTCGGAGCTCCAGTGTTTAATTGCTAAATTGTAATTACTTCGCCACTACGGCCTATTTATTGCCCTACCTCCCTAATCTTACCCCATTTGCACACACTGTATGTATAGATTTTTTTATATTGTGTAATTGACTGTAAGTTTGTTTATTGCATGTGTAACTCTGTGTTGTTGTTTGTGTCGCACTGCTTTGCTTTATCTTGGCCAGGTCATAAATGAGAACTTGTTCTCTACTGGCCTACGTGGTTAAATAAAGGTGAAGTAAAAAAAACAGTTGAAGTCAGAAGTTTACATACACTTAGGTTGGAGTCATTAAAACTTGTTTTTCAACCACTCCACAAATTTCTTCAAACTATAGTTTTGGCATGTCGGTTAGGACATCTACTTTGTGCGTGACACAAGTCATTTTTCCAACAATTGTTTACAGACAGATTATTTCACTTATAATTCACAGTATCACAATTCCAGTGAGTCAGAGGTTTACATACACTAAGTTGACTGTGCTTTTAAACAGCGTGGAAAATTCCAGAAATTGATGTCATAGCTTTAGAAGCTTCTGATAGGCTAATTGACATCGTTTGAATCAATTAGAGGTGTACCTGTGGATGTATTTCAAGGCCTACCTTCAAACTCAGTGCTTATTGGCTTGACATCATGGGAAAATCAAAAGAAATCAGCCAAGACCTCAGAAAAACATTGTAGACCTCCACAAGTCTAGTTCATCCTTGGGAGCAATTTCCAAACGCCTGAAGGTACCACATTCATCTGTACAAACAATAGTATGCAAGTATAAACACCATGGGACCACGCAGCCGTCATACCGCTCGGGAAGGAGATGCGTTCTGTCTCCTAGAGATGAACGTACTTTGGTGCCAAAAGTGCAAATCAATCACAGAACAACTGCAAAGGACCTTGTGAAGATTCTGGAGGAATCAGGTACAAAAGTATCTATATCCACAGTAAAACGAGTCCTATATCGACATAACCTGAAAGGCCACTCAGCAAGGAAGAAGCCACTGCTCCAAAACCGCCATAAAAAAAGCCAGACTATGGTTTGCAACTGCACATGGGGACAAAGATGGTCTGATGTAACAGAAATATAACTGTTTGGCCATAATTACCATTGTTATGTTTGGAGGAAAAAGGGTGGAGGCTTGCAAGCTGAAGAACACCATCCCATCCTTGAAGCACGGGGGTGGCAGCATCATGTTGTGGGGGTGCTTTGCTGCAGGAGGGACTGGTGCACTTCACAAAATAGATGGCATCATGTGGTAGGGAAATTATGTGGATATATTTAAGCAACATCTCAAGACGTCAATCAGGAAGTTTAAGCTTGGTCGCAAATGTGTCTTCCAAATGGACAATCACCCCAAGCATACTTCCAAAGTTGTGGCAAAATGGCTTAAAGACAACAAAGTCAAGGTATTGGAGTGGCCATCACAAAGCCCTGACCTCAATCCCATAGAAAATGTGTGGGAAAACCTGAAAAATAATTTTCGAGCAAGGTGGTCTACAAACCTGACTCGGTTACACCAGCTCTGTCAGGAGGAATGGGCCAACATTCACCCAACTTATTGTGGGAAGCTTGTGGAAGGCTACTTGAAACGTTTGACCCAAGTTAAACAATTTATAGGCAGTGCTACCAAATACTAATTGAGTGTATGTAAACTTCTGACCCACTGGGAATGTGATCAAATAAATAAATCCTTCTCTCTACTATTCTGACATTTTCACATTCTTAAAATAAACTGATGATCCTAACTGACCTAAGACAGGGAATTTTTACTAGGATTAAATGTCAGGAATTTTGAAAAACTGAGTTGAAATTAATTTAGCTAAGGTGTATTTAAACATCCGACTTCAACTGTACGTAGGCTACATTCAAGTAATATCTTCATAATGAAACACCAACAACAACAGGAAACATCCCTACCACTCACTCAGTCCGTACTGTCTAATCTGTTACTTTATGTGCAGGTGGACGTGGCGGTGTTGGTTCTGCTGGACGAGGTGTTTCCCAAGCTGAAGTACCTGCAGCTGAGGAAGAGGCTCTGCAGGAAGTCTGTTCTGTCCTGGCCCAGGAACCCTCAGGCCCAGCCACTGTTCTGGAACCACATGAAGACAGCGCTGGCCTCTGACAACATCCGCTCCTACGACAGCAACGTCAACGAGAGCTTCATATAGGTGGGTCGATCCACAAACAGAGTGCCTTTTATGTCGTTGTGACATTGTCTGTAAATGTTGATAGAATCCTCAATGAAAGAGTTGGATAACATACAGTACATCTATAACTACACTAAACCATGTTAGAAATTCCAATACTAGTGTGTTTTCATTCAAATAAACGTGTTTTCTCTGAAAATCCCCATTTTGGCATGTACCACGTTATGTTTGTGGGACTTCTATCAATATTTTCACCCACTTCACCCCATAATGTGCCCAAGTTTTTACCATCATTGTAAAGGTAATGTGTTGCTGTGGTAGTCATTTCGGAAGATGATCATTTATTTTATGTGATTGGAGATTCATTTACATTTGTCCCCAGTGTTTAAGGTCAACCCTGTTATGTGAACCTAACTCTCATTTTAATATGGTGAAACTATTCCTTTAAGAAAAAATAGTTTTAACAAGAAACATTGAACATTTAATAGTTCTTCATTTTGTGTCCATCATAACACATCAACCCTGTTACCCATAAATAGATAAGCTAGAAATGTTTTAACAAGTTTAGAAAAATGGCACTCTACTCTTGGAATGACCCAGGTATACTAATAATGGACTGGTTTTACAGTATAGCACATTTCAAGTGCTACACACTGTCAAGGGGACATTTTCTGGTTTGAATACTATTTATTTTCTTTGTGGTTATCAGATGGTAATATAAAATCAAGGTGGATAATGTGAATTGTTAAAAAATAACAATAAAGATTCTACAGTGCATTTACATAGTAAGTTTGATCCTTCAAAGATAGTTGCTTATTTTGGGTTGGTTTAACTTGTTGTTGCAGTTTGAATAACATTTTCAGAAATAAATACATGCATTTAGTTACGTGTAAATTTTGATCAGTATTTAACCGATTTCAACACAGGCCACACACATATTACGGAGAGGGAACAAAGTCCTCATTGTGTATTAAAACTCATTCCACGCAGAAGTTTACCACCATGTCAAGAGCAATGTCGTCATCCAGACCACACTACAACTTCCACTCAACGTAAATTCCTCCTCATCACTCTGTTCTTCACTTCCATTTAAACAGGAACTGAGATTGATGGTTCTTTTCTATTGTTGTCAACAGGTGAATATAAAGTGTTCTTTTTTTTTGACACAAGACTCTCTGTTTCTGAAGGAAGTTAGAATAGGAAACTCCCAAATGACAGCACAGCTGCTTCCTGTTAGCAGCATCCCACTCTACATACCACTACTTTCTTGCCTCTGAAGCTAAGCAGAGTTGATCTTGGTCGGTCCCTTGATGGGAGAACAGGTGCTGCTGGAAGTGGTGTTGGAGGGCCAGTAGGGGGCACTCTTCCCTCTGGTCTAGGGAGATCTCAATGCCCCAGAGCAGTGAAGGGGACATTGCCCTGTGTACGGTGACGTCTTTCGGACAGGACATTAAAAGGGTGTCCTGACTCTCTGTGGTCATTTAAAAATCCCATCTGGTCCCATTCGGTCGTTGCCACTTAATCATTCCCAATTGGCATATATCACTCTCCAGCTAATAGCTGATGTGTGGCGCGTTGCCACTTAATCATTCCCAATTGGCATATATCACTCTCCAGCTAATAGCTGATGTGTGGCGCGTTGCCACTTAATCATTCCCAATTGGCATATATCACTCTCCAGCTAATAGCTGATGTGTGGCGCGTTGCCACTTAATCCTTCCCAATTGGCATATATCACTCTCCAGCTAATAGCTGATGTGTGGCGAGTTGCCGTGCATCACCCAGGTGGGTGCCAGACATTGGTGGGGGATGAGGTAAGTTTAGCCCTTACCTTGTGAAGTGCTTTGAGCACCACAGTTGGTAGAAAGCTATATAAATCCAGTTAATTATTCAATCGTGGCAGTCTCAGACTAAAGTATGTAGGAAACGACAGAGCTGCGGAATTATTTAGTGAGTCATCAGGCTAGTAATTTACTACAACAAAATATATAAATTGTAGTTTGCGCTGATGATGCCCTATGCTGATGTCACAGTGGGATAGTCTGACTGAGGATGGTGGGAGGAGCTGTAGGATGACAGGCTCATTGTAATGGCTGGTTTGAAATGAATGGAACGGTATCAAACATGGAAACCACATGATTTCCATTCCAGCCATTACAATGAGCCTGTCGTCCTATAGCTTCCCCCACCAGCCACCACTGTCCACTACACTGGTAAACGTGATATAGGGGAATGATCATTTGTGTTCAGGAAGTCTGGCTTAACCACCCCAAGACAGACAGGCAGACAGATGGAGACACACATACTGTCTAGTGATCTGTCTTCAGTCTGATTTCAGTCTTGTCTCTTGTGTGATTTGTGTTGTAAAGTTAATGACAGCATGCCTGTGGTATACCCTGTGTGTGTACAATATTATTATTATTAAATATAAGGGGATATCAAATAATCTGCCAATATAGGGTAGTAGTTGGCAGAGAAACGAATAGCACTGACAGTGTGTCTGTGGTAGATACAGTGGAAGTGAGAGAAGGGGCCCACTAGTGGAGTTGAAAGGAATGGTGAGGTTGCCATAGTGATCTGAAGCTGATACCTACTAACAACAGAAAAAAAGACCAACATCACTTTCACATAAATTTCACAACATTTGGACAATATTGAACTGTTTGCATACCTGTAGTATTATTATTTTTTAAATATAAGGGGGCATCAAATCAACTGCCAATATAAGGAAGTAGTGGGCAGAGAAACTTATGCCATGGACATTGCAGAGGAGGTTAGTGGGAGGAGCTATAGGAGGACTGGCTCATTGTAATGTCTGGAATGGAATTAATGGAACAGACGCAGATATGTGGTTTACGGATGTTTGATGTGTTTGATACCATTTCATTTATTTCATTCTAGCCATTACAAATGAGCCCGTCCTCCTATAGCTCCTCCCACCAGCCTCCTCTGGGACATTTGTATACAAACAGTTCAATATTGTCCAAATGTTGTGAACTATTAGGTGACAGTGAGGTTGATTTGTATTATTTCTGTTGATAGTAGGTATCACTATGGCAACCTCACCATCCCTCTCAACTCCACTAGTGGGCTCCTTCTCTCACTTCTACAGTATCTACCACAGACACACTGTCAGTCAATCAAAATTCACTTCTCTGTCAGAAGGAAACATTTTGGAACCTTCTTGTATTCTGTGGTTGATTTTTGTCTGTTGGTTTATCTAAATCTCTTGCAAGGATGAACAATAATATCCTACTATTTTCTACCAGATATATAAAACTCAATGTCCAAATGTGGCAGTATTTCCTGCCACACCAGTCGACTAGCTTTCAGGCACTCCTTTGTGCTTGTCCCATCGACTACGCTCACCGCGTAATCTCCATCTCCAATCATCGCTGTCCCTTTAATTGTCCCCGCCGCCGTGGGAGAGAGTTTGCGCGTGCTTGTGGCCCGACAGCAGGAGAGGTCGAGAGAATGCTGGGACCGTGAAGCTCGCGCCAATGGACTTGGACACGAGCTGGGCTTTCCGGTGATGGAGAAGGGCCGGTCTGTTGACGGGTAAGAGAGCGACCGAGCCTACTTCTACGAACACCGTCTTGATTTTAGGGCATCTTTAAAAAAATAGATGATTCAAATGCGTCGTTTTTGTGACTGAGAGGCTTAATTCTTATGTAATGTGGAGATATATACAGCCACGGATAGGAGAAGTAGCTTAATCCCCCTACCCGTGGTCGCACATAGTGTTCTACCCTACGGGGTCTGACACGGGCTGGGTGGAATACATCGATGACCGTGACTGTCTCATTTAGGCCTAAGTGTTTCCACTTCTGAAGGGATATTCGACAGGTTGTTGGATTGAACGCCGTTACATCTCTTATCAGGCATCACCCAGCATCATGCCAAGCGTGCTGTAATATAAACTGTAGCACTTTTCCCAACGCGCTACTGCTGTGGTCAACTCAGAGACGGAGAATGAGGTATTCTGTGGAGTGGGGTGTAACAAAGCTATGTGTAGCTGCAGAACTTTGGGAATATTGAGATTTTCTTTTGGATCAATATAGGAAGTGATTTCAACATCACCCAGTCCATCAAACCAACATGATTGAAATTTGACTGACATGTCATGGTGTAAACTTCCTCCGCTCTGGGTAGAATTGATGCACAAGCGCCGAAAAAAGATTGTCCCCAGTATCGGGAAGGGGATTTCAGTTTTCTTCAATATGATGTCCTTTTTGATATTGCGGATCACATTAGGTACCAACAGGTTTATTTACGATACTTTAGCACAAAGCTAACCTTTGAATGTTAGAGTTTTTTCAAAGACAATTGATTCACAACTGTTTCGCGTATCATTGGCTGTAGTCTAGGAAAACACTATAAACGAACTATTAAATATTGCGTTATATGATACTAGTTTATGATTATAATATTATGCAGGGTCGATTGCTGTCAGATAGCGTTTATTGTCTCTCATCCATTGATGGAAAGCGGATTGACAACTCGTGAGATTGACACATATCTAAACCAATGGTCTAACCGTAGATTACCTCAACGCCCGATCTTCTTAGATAAGAGGAGGGATTTCTGGCACGGATTTGCATAGTATCCGCTTCCCGGGCAGTCCTTTTCAGAGGAAAAACGCAAAACCGACCTTAGATCTGTGTCAACGCGGAAGCAGCTGAGCTCTGAGGGCACTTTCAACCGTGCCGAAACGCAGTGTTTTTGCCGCTTAAAAACGTACAGTAGAACCTGGGAGATGTTGGTAGGCTTCAGTGGTGTAAAGTACTTAAGTAAAATACTTTAAAGTACGATTTAATTGTTTTTTTAAAATGGGGACATCTGTACTTAACTATTTATATTTTTGACTACTTTTACTTCACTACATTCCTTAAGTAAATATTGTACTTTTTACTCCAGACATTTTCCTTGACACCCAAAAGTACTCGTTACATTTTGAATGCTTAGCAGGACAGGATAATAGTCAAATTCAGGCACTTGACAGAACATCCCTGGTCATCCCTACTGCCTCTGATCTCTGATCACTAAACACAACATCCTTTGTTTGTAAATGTTGTCTGCATTTTGAAGTGTACCACTGGCTATCCATCAAATAAAAACAACACGAAAACGGTGCTGTCTGGTTTGATTAATATAAGGAATATGAAATGATTTGTACTATTAATATAATATTTTATTATATTTAAACCAAATACTTTTAGTTTGTAAAATTATACTCGAGTATCTTATTTCTTTTTCAAGTTGTGTTTTTCCCCACTGGAAGCTGCTGTTTATGTGAGCAGCTGCTTTTCTCTCTCAATGACAAAGATTTTCTTGGAATAATAGAGAAAGGGACATTTAACAGCGAGCACACAATTAAACACTAACTTTCACTCCACCCACAAGGCAAGAAATCGTTCAAATCTTCTCTCTCCTTGCTTACCCTGTCTCCATCTTTCTCTCCTCTCTTACCCTGTCTCCATCTTTCTCTCCTCTCTTACCCTGTCTCCATCTCTTTCTCCTCTCTTACCCGGTCTCATCTCTTTCTCTCCTCTCTTACCCTGTCTCCATCTTTCTCTCCTCTCTTACCCTGTCTCCATCTTTCTCTCCTCTCTTATCCTGTCTCCATCTCTTTCTCCTCTCTTACCCGGTCTCATCTCTTTCTCTCCTCTCTTACCCTGTCTCCATCTCTTTCTCCTCTCTTACCCGGGCTCATCTCTTTCTCTCCTCTCTTACCCTGTCTCAATCTTTCTCTCCTCTCTTACCCTGTCTCCATCTTTCTCTCCTCTCTTACCCTGTCTCCATCTCTTTCTCCTCTCTTACCCGGTCTCATCTCTTTCTCTCCTCTCTTACCCTGTCTCCATCTCTCTCTCCTCACTTACCCTGTCTCCATCTCTCTCTCCTCTCTTACCCTGTCTCCATCTCTCTCTCCTCACTTACCCTGTCTCATCTCTTTCTCTCCTCTCTTACCCTGTCTCCATCTTTCTCTCCTCTCTTACCCTGTCTCCATCTCTCTCTCCTCACTTACCCTGTCTCATCTCTCTCTCCTCACTTACCCTGTCTCATCTCTTTCTCTCCTCTCTTACCCTGTCTTCATCTCTCTCTCTCTCCTGTCTTACCCGGTCTCCTCTTTCTCTCCTCTCTTACCCTGTCTCCATCTCTCTCTCCTCACTTACCCTGTCTCATCTCTTTCTCTCCTCTCTTACCCTGTCTTCATCTCTCTCTCTCCTGTCTTACCCGGTCTCATCTCTTTCTCTCTTCTCTTACCCTGTCTCCATCTCTCTCTCCTCACTTACCCTGTCTCATCTCTTTCTCTCCTCCCTTACCCTGTCTCCATCTTTCTCTCCTCTCTTACCCAGTCTCATCTCTTTCTCTCCTCTCTTACCCTGTCTCCATCTCTCTCTCCTCACTTACCCTGTCTCCATCTCTCTCTCTCTCTCTCTCCTCACTTACACTGTCTCATCTCTTTCTCTCCTCTCTTACCCTGTCTCATCTCTTTCTCTCCTCTCTTACCCTGTCTCCATCTTTCTCTCCTCTCTTACCCTATCTCATCTCTTTCTCTCCTCTCTTACCCTGTCTCCATCGATCTCTCCTCACTTACCCTGTCTCATCTCTTTCTCTCCTCTCTTACCCTGTCTCATCTCTTTCTCTCCTCTCTTACCCTGTCTCCATCTCTCTCTCCTCACTTACCCTGTCTCATCTCTTTCTCTCCTCACTTACCCTGTCTCATCTCTTTCTCTCCTCCCCTACCCTGTCTCATCTCTCTCCTCTCTTACCCTGTCTCATCTCTTTCTCTCCTCCCCTACCCTGTCTCATCTCTTTCTCTCCTCTCTTACCCTGTCTCATCTCTTTCTCTCCTCTCTTACCCTGTCTCCATCTTTCTCTCCTCTCTTACCCTGTCTCCATCTCTCTCTCCTCACTTACCCTGTCTCATCTCTTTCTCTCCTCTCTTACCCTGTCTCCATCTTTCTATCTTGTCTTACCCTGTCTCATCTCTTTCTCTCCTCTCTTACCCTGTATCATCTCTTTCTCTCCTCTCTTACCCTGTCTCCATCTTTCTCTCCTCTCTTACCCTGTCTCATCTCTTTCTCTCCTCTCTTACCCTGTCTTCATCTCTCTCTCCTCACTTACCCTGTCTCATCTCTTTCTCTCCTCTCTTACCCTGTCTCATCTCTTTCTCTCCTCTCTTACCCTGTCTCCATCTTTCTCTCCTCTCTTACCCTGTCTCATCTCTTTCTCTCCTCTCTTACCCTGTCTCATCTCTTTCTCTCCTCTCTTACCCTGTCTCCATCTTTCTCTCCTCTCTTACCCTGTCTCCGTCTCTCTCCTCACTTACCCTGTCTCCGTCTCTCTCCTCACTTACCCTGTCTCCATCTCTCTCTCCTCTCTTACCCTGTCTCCGTCTCTCTCCTCTCTTACCCTGTCTCCATCTCTCTCCTCTCTTACCCTGTCTCCATCTCTCTCCTCTCTTACCCTGTCTCCATCTCTCTCCTCTCTTACCCTGTCTCCATCTCTCTCTCCTCTCTTACCCTGTCTCCGTCTCTCTTCTCTCTTAACCTGTCTCCGTCTCTCTCCTCTCTTAACCTGTCTCCGTCTCTCTCCTCTCTTAACCTGTCTCCGTCTCTCTCCTCTCTTAACCTGTCTCCATCTTTCTCTCCTCACTTACCCTGTCTCCGTCTCTCTCCTCTCTTACCCTGTCTCCGTATCTCTCTCTCCTCACTTACCCTGTCTCCGTATCTCTCTCTCCTCTCTTACCCTGTCTCCCTCTCTCTCTCTCCTCTCTTACCCTGTCTCCCTCTCTCTCTCTCCTCTCTTACCCTGTCTCCCTCTCTCTCTCTCTCTCCTCACTTACCCTGTCTCCGTCTCTCTCCTCACTTACCCTGTCTCCGTATCTCTCTCTCCTCTCTTACCCTGTCTCCCTCTCTCTCTCTCCTGTCTTACTCTGTCTCAGTCTCTCTCTGTTTCTCTCTCTCTCTCTGTTTCTCTCTCTCTCTCTCTCTGTTTCTCTCTCCTCACTTACCCTGTCTCCATCTCTCCCTCCTCTCTTACCCTGTCTCCACCTCTCTCTCCTCACTTACCCTGTCTCATCTCTTTCTCTCCTCTCTTACCCTGTCTCATCTCTTTCTCTCCTCTCTTACCCTGTCTCCATCTCTCTCTCCTCACTTACCCCGTCTCCATCTCTCTCTCCTCACTTACCCTGTCTCCATCTCTCTCTCCTCACTTACCCTGTCTCATCTCTTTCTCTCCTCACTTACCCTGTCTCATCTCTTTCTCTCCTCTCTTACCCTGTCTCCATCTTTATCTCCGCTCTTACCCTGTCTCATCTCTTTCTCTCCTCTCTTACCCTGTCTCCATCTTTCTCTCCTCTCTTACCCTGTCTCATCTCTTTCTCTCCTATCTTATCCTGTCTCATCTCTTTATCCCCTCTCTTACCCTGTCTCCATCTTTCTCTCCTCTCTTACCCTGTCTCATCTCTCTCTCCTCTCTTACCCTGTCTCATCTCTTTCTCTCCTCTCTTACCCTGTCTCCATCTCTCTCTCCTCACTTACCCTGTCTCCATCTCTCTCTCCTCACTTACCCTGTCTCCATCTCTCTCTCCTCACTTACCCTGTCTCCATCTCTCTCTCCTCACTTACCCTGTCTCATCTCTTTCTCTACTCACTTACCCTGTCTCCATCTCTCTCTCCTCACTTACCCTGTCTCCATCTTTCTCTCCTCTCTTACCCTGTCTCCATCTTTCTCTCCTCTCTTACCCTGTCTCCATCTTTCTCTCCTCTCTTACCCTGTCTCCATCTCTCTCTCCTCTCTTACCCTGTCTCCATCTTTCTCTCCTCTCTTACCCTGTCTCCATCTTTCTCTCCTCTCTTACCCTGTCTTCATCTCTCTCTCTCCTGTCTTACCCTGTCTCATCTCTTTCTCTCCTCTCTTACCCTGTCTCCATCTCTCTCTCCTCACTTACCCTGTCTCATCTCTTTCTCTCCTCTCTTACCCTGTCTCCATCTCTCTCTCTCCTCACTTACCCTGTCTCATCTCTTTCTCTCCTCTCTTACCCTGTCTCATCTCTTTCTCTCCTCTCTTACCCTGTCTCAATCTCTCTCTCTCTCTCTCTCTCTCTCTCTCTCTCTCTCTCTCTCTCTCTCTCTCTCTCTCTCTCTCTCTCTCTCTTACCCTGTCTCCCTCTCTCTCTCTCCTCTCTTACCCTGTCTCCCTCTCTCTCTCCTCTCTTAACCTGTCTCCATCTCTCTCTCCTCTCTTACCCTGTCTCTCTCTCTCTCTCTCTCTCTCTCTCTCTCTCTCTCTCTCTCTCTCTCTCTCTCTCTCTCCTGTCTCTCTCTCTCTCTCTCTCTCTCTCTCTCTCTCTCTTCACTTACCCTGTCTCTCTCTCTCTCTCTCTTCACTTACCCTGTCTCCCTCTCTCTCTCTCCTCTCTTACCCTGTCTCCGTCTCCCTCTCCTCTCTTAACCTGTCTCCATCTCTCTCTCTCCTCTCTTACCCTGTCTCCATCTCTCTCTCTCCTCTCTTACCCTGTCTCATCTCTTTCTCTCCTCTCTTACCCTGTCTCCATCTCTCTCTCCTCACTTACCCTGTCTCCATCTCTCTCTCCTCACTTACCCTGTCTCCATCTCTCTCTCCTCACTTACCCTGTCTCCATCTCTCTCTCCTCACTTACCCTGTCTCCATCTCTCTCTCCTCACTTACCCTGTCTCATCTCTTTCTCTACTCACTTACCCTGTCTCCATCTCTCTCTCCTCTCTTACCCTGTCTCCCTCTCTCTCTCCTCTCTTACCCTGTCTCATCTCTTTCTCTCCTCTCTTACCCTGTCTCATCTCTTTCTCTCCTACTCTTACCCTGTCTCATCTCTTTCTCTCCTCTCTTACCCTGTCTCCATCTTTCTCTCCTCTCTTACCCTGTCTCCATCTTTCTCTCCTCTCTTACCCTGTCTCCATCTCTCTCTCCTCTCTTACCCTGTCTCCATCTTTCTCTCCTCTCTTACCCTGTCTCCATCTTTCTCTCCTCTCTTACCCTGTCTTCATCTCTCTCTCTCCTGTCTTACCCTGTCTCATCTCTTTCTCTCCTCTCTTACCCTGTCTCCATCTCTCTCTCCTCACTTACCCTGTCTCATCTCTTTCTCTCCTCTCTTACCCTGTCTCCATCTCTCTCTCTCTCCTCACTTACCCTGTCTCATCTCTTTCTCTCCTCTCTTACCCTGTCTCATCTCTTTCTCTCCTCTCTTACCATGTCTCAATCTCTCTCTCTCTCTCTCTCTCTCTCTCTCTCTCTCTCTCTCTCTCTCTCTCTCTCTCTCTCTCTCTCTCTCTCTCTCTCTCTCTCTCTCTCTCTCTCTCTCTCTCTCTCTCTCTCTTACCCTGTCTCTCTCTTCTCCTCTCTTCTCCCTGTCTCTCTCTCTCTCTCTCTCTTACCCTGTCTCTCTCTCTCTCTCTCTCTTACCCTGTCTCCCTCTCTCTCTCTCTCTTACCCTGTCTCCCTCTCTCTCTCTTACCCTGTCTCCCTCTCTCTCTCTCTCTTACCCTGTCTCCCTCTCTCTCTCCTCTCTTAACCTGTCTCCATCTCTCTCTCTCCTCTCTTACCCTGTCTCTCTCTCTCTCTCTTCACTTACCCTGTCTCCCTCTCTCTCTCTCCTCTCTTACCCTGTCTCCATCTCTCTCTCTCCTCTCTTACCCTGTCTCCATCTCTCTCTCTCCTCTCTTACCCTGTCTCATCTCTTTCTCTCTCTCTTACCCTGTCTCCATCTCTCTCTCCTCACTTACCCTGTCTCCATCTCTCTCTCCTCACTTACCCTGTCTCCATCTCTCTCTCCTCACTTACCCTGTCTCCATCTCTCTCTCCTCACTTACCCTGTCTCCCTCTCTCTCTCCTCTCTTACCCTGTCTCCCTCTCTCTCTCCTCTCTTAACCTGTCTCCATCTCTCTCTCTCCTCTCTTAACCTGTCTCCATCTCTCTCTCTCCTCTCTTACCCTGTCTCCCTCTCTCTCTCTTCACTTACCCTGTCTCCCTCTCTCTCTCTCCTCTCTTACCCTGTCTCCCTCTCTCTCTCTCCTCTCTTACCCTGTCTCCGTCTCTCTCTCTCCTCTCTTACCCTGTCTCCGTCTCTCTCTCTCCTCTCTTACCCTGTCTCCGTCTCTCTCTCTCCTCACTTACCCTGTCTCCGTCTCTCTCTCTCCTCACTTACCCTGTCTCCGTCTCTCTCTCCTCTCTTACCCTGTCTCCGTCTCTCTCTCTCTTCACTTACCCTGTCTCCGTCTCTCTCTCTCCTCTCTTACCCTGTCTCCGTCTCTCTCTCTCTTCTCTTACCCTGTCTCCTCTCTCTCCTCCTCACTTACCCTGTCTCCGTCTCTCTCTCTCCTCTCTTACCCTGTCTCCGTCTCTCTCTCTCCTCTCTTACCCTGTCTCCATCTCTCTCTCTCCTCACTTACCCTGTCTCCGTCTCTCTCTCTCCTCACTTACCCTGTCTCCGTCTCTCTCTCTCCTCTCTTACCCTGTCTCCCTCTCTCTCTCTCCTCTCTTACCCTGTCTCCGTATCTCTCTCTCCTCTCTTACCCTGTCTCCGTATCTCTCTCTCCTCTCTTACCCTGTCTCCGTATCTCTCTCTCCTCACTTTCCCTGTCTCCATCTCTCTCTCTCCTCACTTACCCTGTCTCCCTCTCTCTCTCTCTCTCCGCTCTTACCCTGTCTCTGTCTCTCTCCTCTCTTACCCTGTCTCCGTATCTCTCTCTCCTCTCTTAACCTGTCTCCATCTCTCTCTCTCCTCTCTTACCCTGTCTCCCTCTCTCTCTCTCCTCTCTTACCCTGTCTCCGTCTCTCTCTCTCCTCTCTTACCCTGTCTCCGTCTCCCTCTCTCCTCTCTTACCCTGTCTCCCTCTCTCCTCTCTTACCCTGTCTCCATCTCTCTCTCCTCACTTACCCTGTCTCATCTCTTTCTCTCCTCTCTTACCCTGTCTCCATCTCTCTCTCTCTCCTCACTTACCCTGTCTCATCTCTTTCTCTCCTCTCTTACCCTGTCTCATCTCTTTCTCTCCTCTCTTACCATGTCTCTCTCTACCCTGTCTCTCTCTCTCTCTCTCTCTCTCTCTCTCTCTACCTCTCTCTCTCTCTCTCTCTCTCTCTCTCTCTTACCCTGTCTACCCCTCTCTCTCTCTCCTCTCTTACCCTGTCTCCTTAACCTGTCTCCATCTCTCTCTCTCTCTACCCTGTCTCTCTCTCTCTCTTCTCCCTCTCTCTCTCTCTCTCTCTTCACTTACCCTGTCTCCCTCTCTCTCTCTCCTCTCTTACCCTGTCTCCCTCTCTCTCTCTCTCTCCCTCTCTCTCTCTCTCTTCTACCCTGTCTCTCTCTCTCTCTCCTCTCTTACCCTGTCTCCATCTCTCTCTCCTCACTTACCCTGTCTCCATCTCTCTCTCCTCACTTACCCTGTCTCCATCTCTCTCTCCTCACTTACCCTGTCTCCATCTCTCTCTCCTCACTTACCCTGTCTCCATCTCTCTCTCCTCACTTACCCTGTCTCATCTCTTTCTCTACTCACTTACCCTGTCTCCATCTCTCTCTCCTCTCTTACCCTGTCTCCCTCTCTCTCTCCTCTCTTACCCTGTCTCCTCTCTCTCCTCTCTTAACCTGTCTCCATCTCTCTCTCTCCTCTCTTACCCTGTCTCCCTCTCTCTCTCTTCACTTACCCTGTCTCCCTCTCTCTCTCTCCTCTCTTACCCTGTCTCCCTCTCTCTCTCTCCTCTCTTACCCTGTCTCCGTCTCTCTCTCTCCTCTCTTACCCTGTCTCCGTCTCTCTCTCCTCTCTTACCCTGTCTCCGTCTCTCTCTCTCCTCACTTACCCTGTCTCCGTCTCTCTCTCTCCTCACTTACCCTGTCTCCGTCTCTCTCTCCTCACTTACCCTGTCTCCGTCTCTCTCTCTTCACTTACCCTGTCTCCGTCTCTCTCTCTCCTCTCTTACCCTGTCTCCGTCTCTCTCTCTCTTCTCTTACCCTGTCTCCGTCTCTCTCTCTCCTCACTTACCCTGTCTCCGTCTCTCTCTCTCCTCTCTTACCCTGTCTCCGTCTCTCTCTCTCCTCTCTTACCCTGTCTCCATCTCTCTCTCTCCTCACTTACCCTGTCTCCGTCTCTCTCTCTTCTCACTTACCCTGTCTCCGTCTCTCTCTCTCCTCTCTTACCCTGTCTCCCTCTCTCTCTCTCCTCTCTTACCCTGTCTCCGTATCTCTCTCTCCTCTCTTACCCTGTCTCCGTATCTCTCTCTCCTCACTTTCCCTGTCTCCATCTCTCTCTCTCACTTAACCTGTCTCCATCTTTCTCTCCTCTCTTACCCTGTCTCTCTCTCTCTCCGCTCTTACCCTGTCTCTGTCTCTCTCCTCTCTTACCCTGTCTCCGTATCTCTCTCTCCTCTCTTAACCTGTCTCCATCTCTCTCTCTCCTCTCTTACCCTGTCTCCCTCTCTCCTCTCTTACCCTGTCTCCGTATCTCTCTCTCCTCTCTTACCCTGTCTCCCTCTCTCCTCTCTTACCCTGTCTCCTCTCTCCTCTCTTACCCTGTCTCCGTCTCTCTCTCCTCTCTTACCCTGTCTCCGTCTCTCTCTCTCCTCTCTTACCCTGTCTCCGTGTCTCTCTCTCCTCTCTTAACCCGTCTCTGTATCTCTCTCTCCTCTCTTACCCTGTCTCCGTATCACTCTCTCCTCACTTACCCTGTCTCCGTATCTCTCTCCTCTCTTACCCTGTCTCCGTCTCTCTCTCCTCTCTTACCCTGTCTCCGTCTCTCTCTCTCCTCACTTACCCTGTCTCCGTGTCTCTCTCCTCTCCTACCCTGTCTCCGTATCTCTCTCTCTCCTCACTTACCCTGTCTCCGTCTCTCTCCTCACTTACCCTGTCTCCATCTCTCTCTCCTCTCTTACCCTGTCTCCGTCTCTCTCCTCTCTTACCCTGTCTCCATCTCTCTCTCTCTTACCCTGTCTCCATCTCTCTCCTCTCTTACCCTGTCTCCATCTCTCTCCTCTCTTACCCTGTCTCCATCTCTCTCTCCTCTCTCACCCTGTCTCCGTCTCTCTCCTCTCTTAACCTGTCTCCGTCTCTCTCCTCTCTTACCCTGTCTCCGTCTCTCTCCTCTCTTACCCTGTCTCCGTCTCTCTCTCCTCTCTTACCCTGTCTCCGTCTCTCTCCTCTCTTACCCTGTCTCCATCTCTCTCTCCTCTCTTACCCTGTCTCCGTCTCTCTCCTCTCTTAACCTGTCTCCGTCTCTCTCCTCTCTTAACCTGTCTCCGTCTCTCTCCTCTCTTAACCTGTCTCCATCTTTCTCTCCTCACTTACCCTGTCTCCGTCTCTCTCCTCTCTTACCCTGTCTCCGTATCTCTCTCTCCTCACTTACCCTGTCTCCGTATCTCTCTCTCTCTCTTACCCTGTCCCTGTCTCTCTCTCCTCTCTTACCCTGTCTCCCTCTCTTACCCTGTCTCCCTCTCTCTCTCTCTCTCTCTCTCTCTCTCTTACCCTGTCTCTCTCTCTCTCTCTCTCTTCACTTACCCTGTCTCTCTCTCTCTCTCTCTTCACTTACCCTGTCTCTCTCTCTCTCTCTTACCCTGTCTCCGTCTCCCTCTCCTCTCTTAACCTGTCTCCATCTCTCTCTCTCTCTTACCCTGTCTCCATCTCTCTCTCTCTCTCTTACCCTGTCTCATCTCTTTCTCTCCTCTCTTACCCTGTCTCCATCTCTCTCTCCTCACTTACCCTGTCTCCACTCCTCCTCTACCCTGTCTCCATCTCTCTCTCCTCACTTACCCTGTCTCCATCTCTCTCTCCTCACTTACCCTGTCTCCATCTCTCTCTCCTCTTACCCTGTCTCATCTCTTTCTCTACTCACTTACCCTGTCTCCATCTCTCTCTCCTCTCTTACCCTGTCTCCCTCTCTCTCTCCTCTCTTACCCTGTCTCATCTCTTTCTCTCCTCTCTTACCCTGTCTCATCTCTTTCTCTCCTACTCTTACCCTGTCTCATCTCTTTCTCTCCTCTCTTACCCTGTCTCCATCTTTCTCTCCTCTCTTACCCTGTCTCCATCTTTCTCTCCTCTCTTACCCTGTCTCCATCTCTCTCTCCTCTCTTACCCTGTCTCCATCTTTCTCTCCTCTCTTACCCTGTCTCCATCTTTCTCTCCTCTCTTACCCTGTCTTCATCTCTCTCTCTCCTGTCTTACCCTGTCTCATCTCTTTCTCTCCTCTCTTACCCTGTCTCCATCTCTCTCTCCTCACTTACCCTGTCTCATCTCTTTCTCTCCTCTCTTACCCTGTCTCCATCTCTCTCTCCTCTTACCCTGTCTCATCTCTTTCTCTCCTCTCTTACCCTGTCTCATCTCTTTCTCTCCTCTCTTACCATGTCTCAACCTCTGTCTCTCTCTCTCTCTCTCTCTCTCTACTCTACCCTGTCTCTCTCTCTCTCTCTTACCCTGTCTCTCTCTCTCTCTCTCTTACCCTGTCTCTCCTCTCTCTCTCTCTTACCCTGTCTCTCTCTCTCTCTCTCTTACCCTGTCTTACTCTCTCTCTTACCCTGTCTCCCTCTCTCTCTCTTACCCTGTCTCCCTCTCTCTCTCTCTCTTACCCTGTCTCCTCTCTCTCTCCTCTCTTAACCTGTCTCCATCTCTCTCTCTCCTCTCTTACCCTGTCTCTCTCTCTCTCTCTTCACTTACCCTGTCTCCCTCTCTCTCTCTCCTCTCTTACCCTGTCTCCATCTCTCTCTCTCCTCTCTTACCCTGTCTCCATCTCTCTCTCTCCTCTCTTACCCTGTCTCATCTCTTTCTCTCCTCTCTTACCCTGTCTCCATCTCTCTCTCCTCACTTACCCTGTCTCCATCTCTCTCTCCTCACTTACCCTGTCTCCATCTCTCTCTCCTCACTTACCCTGTCTCCATCTCTCTCTCTCACTTACCCTGTCTCCCTCTCTCTCTCTCTTACCCTGTCTCCCTCTCTCTCTCCTCTCTTAACCTGTCTCCATCTCTCTCTCTCCTCTCTTAACCTGTCTCCATCTCTCTCTCTCCTCTCTTACCCTGTCTCCCTCTCTCTCTCTTCACTTACCCTGTCTCCCTCTCTCTCTCTCCTCTCTTACCCTGTCTCCCTCTCTCTCTCTCCTCTCTTACCCTGTCTCCGTCTCTCTCTCTCCTCTCTTACCCTGTCTCCGTCTCTCTCTCTCCTCTCTTACCCTGTCTCCGTCTCTCTCTCTCCTCACTTACCCTGTCTCCGTCTCTCTCTCTCCTCACTTACCCTGTCTCCGTCTCTCTCTCCTCTCTTACCCTGTCTCCGTCTCTCTCTCTCTTCACTTACCCTGTCTCCGTCTCTCTCTCTCCTCTCTTACCCTGTCTCCGTCTCTCTCTCTCTTCTCTTACCCTGTCTCCGTCTCTCTCTCTCCTCACTTACCCTGTCTCCGTCTCTCTCTCTCCTCTCTTACCCTGTCTCCGTCTCTCTCTCTCCTCTCTTACCCTGTCTCCATCTCTCTCTCTCCTCACTTACCCTGTCTCCGTCTCTCTCTCCTCACTTACCCTGTCTCCGTCTCTCTCTCTCCTCTCTTACCCTGTCTCCCTCTCTCTCTCTCCTCTCACCCTGTCTCCGTATCTCTCTCTCCTCTCTTACCCTGTCTCCGTATCTCTCTCTCCTCTCTTACCCTGTCTCCGTATCTCTCTCTCCTCACTTTCCCTGTCTCCATCTCTCTCTCTCCTCACTTACCCTGTCTCCCTCTCTCTCTCTCTCTCCGCTCTTACCCTGTCTCTGTCTCTCTCCTCTCTTACCCTGTCTCCGTATCTCTCTCTCCTCTCTTAACCTGTCTCCATCTCTCTCTCTCCTCTCTTACCCTGTCTCCCTCTCTCTCTCTCCTCTCTTACCCTGTCTCCGTCTCTCTCTCTCCTCTCTTACCCTGTCTCCGTCTCCCTCTCTCCTCTCTTACCCTGTCTCCCTCTCTCCTCTCTTACCCTGTCTCCATCTCTCTCTCCTCTTACCCTGTCTCATCTCTTTCTCTCCTCTCTTACCCTGTCTCCATCTCTCTCTCTCCTCACTTACCCTGTCTCATCTCTTTCTCTCCTCTCTTACCCTGTCTCATCTCTTTCTCTCCTCTCTTACCATGTCTCAATCTCTCTCTCTCTCTCTCTCTCTCTCTCTCTCTCTCTCCTGTCTCTCTCTCTCTCTCTCTCTCTCTCTCTCTTACCCTGTCTCTCTCTCTCTCTCTCTCTTACCCTGTCTCCCTCTCTCTCTCTCTCTTACCCTGTCTCCCTCTCTCTCTCTCCTCTCTTACCCTGTCTCCCTCTCTCTCTCCTCTCTTAACCTGTCTCCATCTCTCTCTCTCCTCTCTTACCCTGTCTCCCTCTCTCTCTCTCTCCCTCTCTCTCTCTCTCTTCACTTACCCTGTCTCCCTCTCTCTCTCTCCTCTCTTACCCTGTCTCCCTCTCTCTCTCTCTCTCCCTCTCTCTCTCTCTCTTCACTTACCCTGTCTCCCTCTCTCTCTCTCCTCTCTTACCCTGTCTCCATCTCTCTCTCTCCTCACTTACCCTGTCTCCATCTCTCTCTCCTCACTTACCCTGTCTCCATCTCTCTCTCCTCACTTACCCTGTCTCCATCTCTCTCTCCTCACTTACCCTGTCTCCATCTCTCTCTCCTCACTTACCCTGTCTCATCTCTTTCTCTACTCACTTACCCTGTCTCCATCTCTCTCTCCTCTCTTACCCTGTCTCCCTCTCTCTCTCCTCTCTTACCCTGTCTCCCTCTCTCTCTCCTCTCTTAACCTGTCTCCATCTCTCTCTCTCCTCTCTTACCCTGTCTCCCTCTCTCTCTCTTCACTTACCCTGTCTCCCTCTCTCTCTCTCCTCTCTTACCCTGTCTCCCTCTCTCTCTCTCCTCTCTTACCCTGTCTCCGTCTCTCTCTCTCCTCTCTTACCCTGTCTCCGTCTCTCTCTCTCCTCACTTACCCTGTCTCCGTCTCTCTCTCTCCTCACTTACCCTGTCTCCGTCTCTCTCTCCTCACTTACCCTGTCTCCGTCTCTCTCTCTCTTCACTTACCCTGTCTCCGTCTCTCTCTCTCCTCTCTTACCCTGTCTCCATCTCTCTCTCTCTTCTCTTACCCTGTCTCCGTCTCTCTCTCTCCTCACTTACCCTGTCTCCGTCTCTCTCCTCCTCTCACCCTGTCTCCGTCTCTCTCTCTCCTCTCTTACCCTGTCTCCATCTCTCTCTCTCCTCACTTACCCTGTCTCCGTCTCTCTCTCTTCTCACTTACCCTGTCTCCGTCTCTCTCTCTCCTCTCTTACCCTGTCTCCCTCTCTCTCTCTCCTCTCTTACCCTGTCTCCGTATCTCTCTCTCTCTCTTACCCTGTCTCCGTATCTCTCTCTCCTCACTTTCCCTGTCTCCATCTCTCTCTCCTCACTTAACCTGTCTCCATCTTTCTCTCCTCTCTTACCCTGTCTCCCTCTCTCTCTCTCTCTCCGCTCTTACCCTGTCTCTGTCTCTCTCCTCTCTTACCCTGTCTCCGTATCTCTCTCTCCTCTCTTAACCTGTCTCCATCTCTCTCTCTCCTCTCTTACCCTGTCTCCCTCTCTCCTCTCTTACCCTGTCTCCGTATCTCTCTCTCCTCTCTTACCCTGTCTCCCTCTCTCCTCTCTTACCCTGTCTCCCTCTCTCCTCTCTTACCCTGTCTCCGTCTCTCTCTCCTCTCTTACCCTGTCTCCGTCTCTCTCTCTCCTCTCTTACCCTGTCTCCGTGTCTCTCTCTCCTCTCTTAACCCGTCTCTGTATCTCTCTCTCCTCTCTTACCCTGTCTCCGTATCACTCTCTCCTCACTTACCCTGTCTCCGTATCTCTCTCTCCTCTCTTACCCTGTCTCCGTCTCTCTCTCCTCTCTTACCCTGTCTCCGTCTCTCTCTCTCCTCACTTACCCTGTCTCCGTGTCTCTCTCCTCTCCTACCCTGTCTCCGTATCTCTCTACTCCTCACTTACCCTGTCTCCGTCTCTCTCCTCACTTACCCTGTCTCCATCTCTCTCTCCTCTCTTACCCTGTCTCCGTCTCTCTCCTCTCTTACCCTGTCTCCATCTCTCTCCTCTCTTACCCTGTCTCCATCTCTCTCCTCTCTTACCCTGTCTCCATCTCTCTCCTCTCTTACCCTGTCTCCATCTCTCTCTCCTCTCTCACCCTGTCTCCGTCTCTCTCCTCTCTTAACCTGTCTCCGTCTCTCTCCTCTCTTACCCTGTCTCCGTCTCTCTCTCTCTTACCCTGTCTCCGTCTCTCTCTCCTCTCTTACCCTGTCTCCGTCTCTCTTACCCTGTCTCCATCTCTCTCTCCTCTCTTACCCTGTCTCCGTCTCTCTCCTCTCTTAATCTCCTCTCTCTCCTCTCTTAACCTGTCTCCGTCTCTCTCCTCTCTTAACCTGTCTCCATCTTTCTCTCCTCACTTACCCTGTCTCCGTCTCTCTCCTCTCTTACCCTGTCTCCGTATCTCTCTCTCCTCACTTACCCTGTCTCCGTATCTCTCTCTCCTCTCTTACCCTGTCTCCTCTCTCTCTCTCTCCTCTCTTACCCTGTCTCCCTCTCTCTCTCCTCTCTTACCCTGTCTCCCTCTCTCTCTCTCTCTCTCTCTCCTCACTTACCCTGTCTGTCTCTCCTCACTTACCCTGTCTCCATCTCTCTCTCCTCACTTACCCTGTCTCATCTCTTTCTCTACTCACTTACCCTGTCTCCATCTCTCTCTCCTCTCTTACCCTGTCTCCCTCTCTCTCTCCTCTCTTACCCTGTCTCCCCTCTCTCTCTCCTCTCTTAACCTGTCTCCATCTCTCTCTCTCCTCTCTTACCCTGTCTCCCTCTCTCTCTCTCTCTCTTCACTTACCCTGTCTCCCTCTCTCTCTCTCCTCTCTTACCCTGTCTCCCTCTCTCTCTCCTCTCTTACCCTGTCTCCGTCTCTCTCTCTCCTCTCTTACCCTGTCTCCGTCTCTCTCTCTCCTCTCTTACCCTGTCTCCGTCTCTCTCTCTCCTCACTTACCCTGTCTCCGTCTCTCTCTCCTCTCTTACCCTGTCTCCGTCTCTCTCTCTCCTCACTTACCCTGTCTCCGTGTCTCTCTCCTCTCCTACCCTGTCTCCGTATCTCTCTCTCCTCTCTTACCCTGTCTCCCTCTCTCTCTCTCCTCTCTTACCCTGTCTCCCTCTCTCTCTCTCCTCTCTTACCCTGTCTCCGTCTCTCTCCTCACTTACCCTGTCTCCGTCTCTCTCCTCACTTACCCTGTCTCATCTCTTTCTCTCCTCTCTTACCCTGTCTCCATCTCTCTCTCCTCACTTACCCTGTCTCATCTCTTTCTCTCCTCTCTTACCCTGTCTCCATCTCTCTCTCTCTCCTCACTTACCCTGTCTCATCTCTTTCTCTCCTCTCTTACCCTGTCTCATCTCTTTCTCTCCTCTCTTACCATGTCTCAATCTCTCTCTCTCTCTCTCTCTCTCTCTCTCTCTCTCTCTCTCTCTCTCTCTCTCTCTCTCTCTCTCTCTCTCTCTCCCTCTCTCTCTCTTACCCTGTCTCTCTCTCTCTCTCTCTTACCCTGTCTCTCTCTCTCTCTCTCTCTTACCCTGTCTCTCTCTCTCTCTCTCTCTTACCCTGTCTCCTCTCTCTCTCTCTTACCCTGTCTCCCTCTCTCTCTCTCTTACCCTGTCTCCTGTCTCTCTCTCTCTCTCTTACCCTGTCTCCCTCTCTCTCTTCTCTTAACCTGTCTCCATCTCTCTCTCCTCTCTTACCCTGTCTCTCTCTCTCTCCTCTTCACTTACCCTGTCTCCCTCTCTCTCTCTCCTCTCTTACCCTGTCTCCATCTCTCTCTCTCCTCTCTTACCCTGTCTCCATCTCTCTCTCTCCTCTCTTACCCTGTCTCATCTCTTTCTCTCCTCTCTTACCCTGTCTCCATCTCTCTCTCCTCACTTACCCTGTCTCCATCTCTCTCTCCTCACTTACCCTGTCTCCATCTCTCTCTCCTCACTTACCCTGTCTCCATCTCTCTCTCCTCACTTACCCTGTCTCCCTCTCTCTCTCCTCTCTTACCCTGTCTCCCTCTCTCTCTCCTCTCTTAACCTGTCTCCATCTCTCTCTCTCCTCTCTTAACCTGTCTCCATCTCTCTCTCTCCTCTCTTACCCTGTCTCCCTCTCTCTCTCTTCACTTACCCTGTCTCCCTCTCTCTCTCCTCTCTTACCCTGTCTCCCTCTCTCTCTCTCTTACCCTGTCTCCGTCTCTCTCTCTCCTCTCTTACCCTGTCTCCGTCTCTCTCTCTCCTCTCTTACCCTGTCTCCGTCTCTCTCTCTCCTCACTTACCCTGTCTCCGTCTCTCTCTCTCCTCACTTACCCTGTCTCCGTCTCTCTCTCCTCTCTTACCCTGTCTCCGTCTCTCTCTCTCTTCACTTACCCTGTCTCCGTCTCTCTCTCCTCTCTTACCCTGTCTCCGTCTCTCTCTCTCTTCTCTTACCCTGTCTCCGTCTCTCTCTCTCCTCACTTACCCTGTCTCCGTCTCTCTCTCTCCTCTCTTACCCTGTCTCCGTCTCTCTCTCTCCTCTCTTACCCTGTCTCCATCTCTCTCTCTCCTCACTTACCCTGTCTCCGTCTCTCTCTCTCCTCACTTACCCTGTCTCCGTCTCTCTCTCTCTCCTCTCTTACCCTGTCTCCCTCTCTCTCTCTCCTCTCTTACCCTGTCTCCGTATCTCTCTCTCCTCTCTTACCCTGTCTCCGTATCTCTCTCTCCTCTCTTACCCTGTCTCCGTATCTCTCTCTCCTCACTTTCCCTGTCTCCATCTCTCTCTCTCCTCACTTACCCTGTCTCCCTCTCTCTCTCTCTCTCCGCTCTTACCCTGTCTCTGTCTCTCTCCTCTCTTACCCTGTCTCCGTATCTCTCTCTCCTCTCTTAACCTGTCTCCATCTCTCTCTCTCCTCTCTTACCCTGTCTCCCTCTCTCTCTCTCCTCTCTTACCCTGTCTCCGTCTCTCTCTCTCCTCTCTTACCCTGTCTCCGTCTCCCTCTCTCCTCTCTTACCCTGTCTCCCTCTCTCCTCTCTTACCCTGTCTCCATCTCTCTCTCCTCACTTACCCTGTCTCATCTCTTTCTCTCCTCTCTTACCCTGTCTCCATCTCTCTCTCTCTCCTCACTTACCCTGTCTCATCTCTTTCTCTCCTCTCTTACCCTGTCTCATCTCTTTCTCTCCTCTCTTACCATGTCTCAATCTCTCTCTCTCTCTCTCTCTCTCTCTCTCTCTCTCTCTCTCTCTCTCTCTCTCTCTCTCTCTCTCTCTCCCTCTCTCTCTCTCTCTCTTACCCTGTCTCCTCTCTCTCTCTCCTCTCTTACCCTGTCTCCCTCTCTCTCTCTCCTCTCTTAACCTGTCTCCATCTCTCTCTCTCCTCTCTTAACCTGTCTCCATCTCTCTCTCTCCTCTCTTACCCTGTCTCCCTCTCTCTCTCTCTCTCCCTCTCTCTCTCTCTCTTCACTTACCCTGTCTCCCTCTCTCTCTCTCCTCTCTTACCCTGTCTCCATCTCTCTCTCTCCTCTCTTACCCTGTCTCCATCTCTTTCTCTCCTCTCTTACCCTGTCTCCATCTCTCTCTCCTCACTTACCCTGTCTCCATCTCTCTCTCCTCACTTACCCTGTCTCCATCTCTCTCTCCTCACTTACCCTGTCTCCATCTCTCTCTCCTCACTTACCCTGTCTCCATCTCTCTCTCCTCACTTACCCTGTCTCCATCTCTCTCTCCTCACTTACCCTGTCTCCATCTCTCTCTACTCACTTACCCTGTCTCCATCTCTCTCTCCTCTCTTACCCTGTCTCCCTCTCTCCTCTCTTACCCTGTCTCCCTCTCTCTCTCCTCTCTTAACCTGTCTCCCTCTCTCTCTCCTCTCTTACCCTGTCTCCCTCTCTCTCTCTTCACTTACCCTGTCTCTCCTCTCTCTCTCTCCTGTCTTACCCTCTCTCCTCTCTTCCCTGTCTCTCTCTCTCTTCCTCTCTTCCCTGTCTCTCTCTCTCCTCTCTTACCCTGTCTCCGTCTCTCTCTCTCCTCACTTACCCTGTCTCCGTCTCTCTCTCTCCTCACTTACCCTGTCTCCGTCTCTCTCTCCTCTCTTACCCTGTCTCCGTCTCTCTCTCTCTTCACTTACCCTGTCTCCGTCTCTCTCTCTCCTCTCTTACCCTGTCTCCGTCTCTCTCTCTCTTCTCTTACCCTGTCTCCGTCTCTCTCTCTCTCCTCTTACCCTGTCTCCGTCTCTCTCTCTCCTCTCTTACCCTGTCTCCGTCTCTCTCTCTCCTCTCTTACCCTGTCTCCGTCTCTCTCTCTCCTCACTTACCCTGTCTCCGTCTCTCTCTCTTCTCACTTACCCTGTCTCCGTCTCTCTCTCTCCTCTCTTACCCTGTCTCCCTCTCTCTCTCTCCTCTCTTACCCTGTCTCCGTATCTCTCTCTCCTCTCTTACCCTGTCTCCGTATCTCTCTCTCCTCACTTTCCCTGTCTCCATCTCTCTCTCTCCTCACTTAACCTGTCTCCATCTTTCTCTCCTCTCTTACCCTGTCTCCCTCTCTCTCTCTCTCTCCGCTCTTACCCTGTCTCTGTCTCTCTCCTCTCTTACCCTGTCTCCGTATCTCTCTCTCCTCTCTTAACCTGTCTCCATCTCTCTCTCTCCTCTCTTACCCTGTCTCCCTCTCTCCTCTCTTACCCTGTCTCCGTATCTCTCTCTCCTCTCTTACCCTGTCTCCCTCTCTCCTCTCTTACCCTGTCTCCCTCTCTCCTCTCTTACCCTGTCTCCGTCTCTCTCTCCTCTCTTACCCTGTCTCCGTCTCTCTCTCTCCTCTCTTACCCTGTCTCCGTGTCTCTCTCTCCTCTCTTAACCCGTCTCTGTATCTCTCTCTCCTCTCTTACCCTGTCTCCGTATCACTCTCTCCTCACTTACCCTGTCTCCGTATCTCTCTCTCCTCTCTTACCCTGTCTCCGTCTCTCTCTCCTCTCTTACCCTGTCTCCGTCTCTCTCTCTCCTCACTTACCCTGTCTCCGTGTCTCTCTCCTCTCCTACCCTGTCTCCGTATCTCTCTCTCTCCTCACTTACCCTGTCTCCGTCTCTCTCCTCACTTACCCTGTCTCCATCTCTCTCTCCTCTCTTACCCTGTCTCCGTCTCTCTCCTCTCTTACCCTGTCTCCATCTCTCTCCTCTCTTACCCTGTCTCCATCTCTCTCCTCTCTTACCCTGTCTCCATCTCTCTCCTCTCTTACCCTGTCTCCATCTCTCTCTCCTCTCTCACCCTGTCTCCGTCTCTCTCCTCTCTTAACCTGTCTCCGTCTCTCTCCTCTCTTACCCTGTCTCCGTCTCTCTCCTCTCTTACCCTGTCTCCGTCTCTCTCTCCTCTCTTACCCTGTCTCCGTCTCTCTCCTCTCTTACCCTGTCTCCATCTCTCTCTCCTCTCTTACCCTGTCTCCGTCTCTCTCCTCTCTTAACCTGTCTCCGTCTCTCTCCTCTCTTAACCTGTCTCCGTCTCTCTCCTCTCTTAACCTGTCTCCATCTTTCTCTCCTCACTTACCCTGTCTCCGTCTCTCTCCTCTCTTACCCTGTCTCCGTATCTCTCTCTCCTCACTTACCCTGTCTCCGTATCTCTCTCTCCTCTCTTACCCTGTCTCCCTCTCTCTCTCTCCTCTCTTACCCTGTCTCCCTCTCTCTCTCTCCTCTCTTACCCTGTCTCCCCTCTCTCTCTCTCTCTCTCTCTCTCCTCACTTACCCTGTCTCCGTCTCTCTCCTCACTTACCCTGTCTCCATCTCTCTCTCCTCACTTACCCTGTCTCATCTCTTTCTCTACTCACTTACCCTGTCTCCATCTCTCTCTCCTCTCTTACCCTGTCTCCCTCTCTCTCTCCTCTCTTACCCTGTCTCCCTCTCTCTCTCCTCTCTTAACCTGTCTCCATCTCTCTCTCTCCTCTCTTACCCTGTCTCCCTCTCTCTCTCTCTCTCTCTTCACTTACCCTGTCTCCCTCTCTCTCTCTCCTCTCTTACCCTGTCTCCCTCTCTCTCTCCTCTCTTACCCTGTCTCCGTCTCTCTCTCTCCTCTCTTACCCTGTCTCCGTCTCTCTCTCTCCTCTCTTACCCTGTCTCCGTCTCTCTCTCTCCTCACTTACCCTGTCTCCGTCTCTCTCTCCTCTCTTACCCTGTCTCCGTCTCTCTCTCTCCTCACTTACCCTGTCTCCGTGTCTCTCTCCTCTCCTACCCTGTCTCCGTATCTCTCTCTCCTCTCTTACCCTGTCTCCCTCTCTCTCTCTCCTCTCTTACCCTGTCTCCCTCTCTCTCTCTCCTCTCTTACCCTGTCTCCGTCTCTCTCCTCACTTACCCTGTCTCCGTCTCTCTCCTCACTTACCCTGTCTCCATCTCTCTCTCCTCTCTTACCCTGTCTCCGTCTCTCTCCTCTCTTACCCTGTCTCCATCTCTCTCCTCTCTTACCCTGTCTCCATCTCTCTCCTCTCTTACCCTGTCTCCATCTCTCTCCTCTCTTACCCTGTCTCCATCTCTCTCTCCTCTCTCACCCTGTCTCCGTCTCTCTCCTCTCTTAACCTGTCTCCGTCTCTCTCCTCTCTTACCCTGTCTCCGTCTCTCTCCTCTCTTACCCTGTCTCCGTCTCTCTCTCCTCTCTTACCCTGTCTCCGTCTCTCTCCTCTCTTACCCTGTCTCCATCTCTCTCTCCTCTCTTACCCTGTCTCCGTCTCTCTCCTCTCTTAACCTGTCTCCGTCTCTCTCCTCTCTTAACCTGTCTCCGTCTCTCTCCTCTCTTAACCTGTCTCCGTATCTCTCTCTCCTCTCTTACCCTGTCTCCCTCTCTCTCTCTCCTCTCTTACCCTGTCTCCCTCTCTCTCTCTCCTCTCTTACCCTGTCTCCCTCTCTCTCTCTCTCTCTCCTCACTTACCCTGTCTCCGTCTCTCTCCTCACTTACCCTGTCTCCGTATCTCTCTCTCCTCTCTTACCCTGTCTCCCTCTCTCTCTCTCCTGTCTTACTCTGTCTCCGTCTCTCTCTGTTTCTCTCTCTCTCTCTGTTTCTCTCTCTCTCTCTCTCTCTGTTTCTCTCTCCTCACTTACCCTGTCTCCATCTCTCTCTCCTCACTTACCCTGTCTCCGTATCTCTCTCTCCTCTCTTACCCTGTCTCCCTCTCTCTCTCTCCTCTCTTACCCTGTCTCCCTCTCTCTCTCTCTCTCCTCACTTACCCTGTCTCTGTCTCTCTCCTTACTTACCCTGTCTCTGTATCTCTCTCTCCTCTCTTACCCTGTCTCTCTCTCTCTCTCTCCTCTCTTACCCTGTCTCTCTCTCTCTCTCTCCTCTCGTACCCTGTCTCTCTCCCTCTCTCTCTCCTCGCTTACTCTCTCTCTCTCTCTCTCTCTCTCTCTCTCTCTCTCTCTCTCTCTCTCTCTCTCTCTCTCTCTCTCTCTCTCCTCTCTTACCCTCTCTCTCTCTCCCTCTCTCTCTCCTCTCTTACCCTGTCTCCATCTGTCTTCCAGTTTCTCCACTCTCTTTCTCTTCTCAGTACCCATCTCTCTCTCTCACACTCTTTTATTTCATCTTCATCATCCCCCTCTCCCAGTTTCTCCACTCCTCCATCTATTTCTGTAACCTGACGCTGTCTCCCCTCATTCTCTATCTCTCTATGTGGTTATACAGTGCGCATGTGGGTTTAATTAGGGGTTGCCTAGACCTAGAGAAAGCTTTTCAGCATAGAGTAGAGTTCCACTCCCACTCTGAACCCAATACCACAGGATTCCTGCCTGCTTAGACCTGTCTAAGATCTCACTTCTCAATTGAAATAGCACAGTTCTCTCAGGGGTGATATTGTCTGGTGTGATTTTGTTGATTGGCGCCATCTTTTCTCTTCCTCTTTCCATCTATTTTCATTTCCCTCCCTCCTGCTCTCTTCCACAGTATCCATGGTACCCTCCAGTGTGGCAGTGAGCTCCAGAACAGTGACCAGCCTGTATGAGAGATCAGCAGCCTGCTGTGTTGGAACTGTGACTGTCTCCAACCACCAGTGACCAGCCTGTATGAGAGATCAGCAGCCTGCTGTGTTGGAGCTGTGACTGTCTCCAACCACCAGTGACCAGCCTGTATGAGAGATCAGCAGCCTGCTGTGTTGGAACTGTGACTGTCTCCAACCACCAGTGACCAGCCTGTATGAGAGATCAGCAGCCTGCTGTGTTGGAACTGTGACTGTCTCCAACCACCAGTGACCAGCCTGTATGAGAGATCAGCAGCCTGCTGTGTTGGAACTGTGACTGTCTCCAACCACCAGTGACAGAGACGAATGGCAGTGAGTAGAACAAATCCTCGTCCAAAAACATAAGGATCCCGAGGACAAGAAAGACGGCACCTCGTTAGACACTTGTTTTTCTTTCTGAGCATGTAGCTGCCATGTTTCCACATTAGAATCCAGCCATCATCAGAGCAGGATGCATGACAGTGTCAGGAGCACTGGGCATGGAGAGGGCAGCTCCGCACGATCAACTAAGTTACAGAAGAACCCGAAGCAGGGGTACCGTAAACTTGGCGTGGCTAGTGGGTCAGGGTCAAAGTCGGCCGGGACAGGGTCAGGGGGTAAAACCTTGTCTATGGAGAACATCCAGTCCCTGAACGCAGCCTACGCCACCTCCGGCCCCATGTACCTAAGTGACCGCAATGCCTTGGCCTCCTCCGGTGGCTACCCTAAAGGAACCATGACTCTGGGCAGAGCCACCAGCAGAACCTCCTACACGGGCCGGACCACAGCCTTGGGCAGCAGCCCCAACATCACCACCACATCAGACAGCCAGGGCTATGGGGACCAGAGCCACACCCAGCACCTCCAGGCAGGGGGGCCCTCAGGGCTGCTGAGGCAGGCTGGACGGGGTGGAGAAGGAGGGGGAGAAGACATCCAGGTTCAGCTCAGGGAGCTGCAGAGAGAGAATGAACTGCTGAGAAGAGAGATGGATGGAGAGAGGGATGGGAGAGAAGGGAGGATGAGCTCATCTGTCAACAGAAAGAACTTCTGGAGCCCGGAGGTGAAAAGTCGAGACAGAGGGATGAGGAAAGAGGAGGGAACCCTTACATCCATCCTGAAGGAACAGAAGTGGGCATCTCCAGAGGAGGACCAGGTGAGAATAACTGGGGGAGGGAGGCTTGATGAAGGCCCACGATGGTCTTAACATGGGGACAAAGCATCCACACCGTCTGCCTGGAGGTTTCTTTGTAGAAAGGAATAATGTATCCCAATGGGTTTCTGGGTGTTTTTTAGACAGACATACACTACCGTGCAAAAGTTTGGGGTCACTTAGAAATGTCCTTGTTTTTGAAAGAAAAGCCTAAACAAATCCCCATAAAATAATATCAAATTGATCAGAAATACAGTGTAGACATTGTTAATGTTATAAATGACTATTGTATCTGGAAATGGCAGATTTTTCTTTTTAATGAAATATCTACATAGGTGTACAGAGGCCCATTATCAGCAACCATCACTCCTGTGTTCCAATAGCAGGTTGTGTTAGCTAATCCAAGTTTATCATTTTAAAAGCCTAATTGATCATTAGAAAATCCTTTTGCAATTATGTTAGCACAGCTGAAACTGTTCTGATTAAAGAAGCACGTTGAGACTGGTGTTTTGCGGGTACTATTTAATGAAGCTGCCAGTTGAGGACTTGTGAGGCGTCTGTTTCTCAAACTAGACACTGTAATGTCCTCTTGCTCATTTGTGCACCTGGGCCTCCCACTCCTCTTTCTATTCTGGTTAGAGACAGTTTGCTCTGTTATGTGAAGGGAGTAGTACACAGCCTTGTACGAGATCTTCAGTTTCTTGGCAATTTCTCGCATGGAATTTCCTTCATTTCTCAGAACATGAATAGACTGATGAGTTTCAGAAGAAAGTTATTTGTTTCTGGCCATTTTGAGCCTGTAATCGGACCCATAAATGCTGATGCTCCAGATACTCAACTAGTCTAACTGGCCTGTTTTATTGCTTCTTTAATCCGAACAATAGTTTTCAGCTGTGTTAACATAATTGCAAAAGGCTTTTCTAATGACAAATTAGTCTTTTAAAATTACTTGGATTAGCTAACAACCTGCTATTGGAACACAGGAGTGATGGTTGCTGATAATGGGCCTCTGTACGCCTATGTAGATATTCCATAACAAATCAGCTGTTTCCAGCTACAATAGTCATTTACAACATTAACAATGTCTACACTGTATTTCTGATCAATTTAATGTTATTTTAAAGGACTTTTTTTTGTGCTTTTCATTCAAAATCAAGGACATTTCTAAGTGACCCCAAACTTTTGAACGGTAGTGTACATAAAGACCGTGTGGTAGACACGGCACTCTCACTGTTACCATGGGAACATGTCCATCGGCTGGCATTCTAGCAGCTATAAAAGTCAGTTCTTCTGTGAAGTTAGAATGAATGGGAGGAGAGGCTCTATAGACTGCTCTCTGGTCTGTCTTCTCTCCCTTTCACTCTGTCCTTCTCACAGAGGTGTGTTTTATGAGGCTTAGCTTCTTCTCCCTCACACAGCTGTAAACCAGACAGACAGTCAGACACACACACACACACACACTGTTTTTACTCATCTCACTCAGACGAAGAACAGAGAAACATTGAGTCCACAGGGCGGTGAAACTTTTTGTATTTTCATTAGTAGTGACTGAATACAGACAGCTTCCTTTGTGGTTGGATGGAGCATATGGAGAATATCTTCACTTACTGTACATTGATAATAACTACTCTGATGCCATCGATAGCACATACTGTACACCGTAGCCTGCACATTATCCTGATGACCTGTCCTTACATAACCTGAGAGGGGTGGGGGTGAGGGGTCAGGGGGACTGAGGGTGAGATCTTTCTTTGTATTATTGTGGTTCTTTGTAAAGTCTTTAGGGTGGATGGATACCACTAGGCATGATCCAAACATCATCAGTGTTTGTATTCAGAACACAGCTGTGTGTAGGGTAAAAGGGATACCTAGTCAGTTGTACAACTGATTGCATTCAACTGAAATGAGTCTTCGCATTCAGCCCAACGCCTCTGAATCAGAGAGGTGCTGCCTTAATCCACACCCACGTCCTGGCGCCCGGGGAACAAATCAAATCAAATCAAATTGTATTTGTCACATACACATGGTTAGCAGATGTTAATGCGAGTGTAGCGAAATGCTTGTGGGTTAACTGCTTTGCTCAGGGGCAGAGCGACAGATTTTCACCTTGTCAACTCGGGATTAGATTCAGCAACCTTTCGGGTACTGGTCCAACGCTCTAACCTGCCAGGCTACCTGTTAACTATGATGACAGATTACATAGCTGTTCTTTAGCAGACCTGAGAGATATCAGTAGACAGGAATATGGGTGATATTGAGGTTTTGTTGTTCTGCAATAAAGTGGACGAACATGTATATCCTACCAACGGGACATTAAAAACTGTAATATGTTGTGGCTGAACGACGACATGAATAACATACAGCTGGTGGGTTACACACTGTATCGGCAGGATAGAACAGCAGCCTCTGTTGAGACAAAGGGTGGCGGTCTATGTATATTTGTAAACAACAGCTGGTGCACGATATCTAAGGAAGTCTCAAGGTTTTACTTGCCTGAGGTAGAGTATCTCATGATAAGCTGTAGACCACACTATCTACCTAGAGAGTTTTCATCTATGTTCTTCGTAGCTGTCTATTTACCATCACAAACCAATTCAATGACCTGTATACGGCCAATCAACAAACAGGGAAATGCTCACCCAGAGGCGGCGCTCCTAGTGGTCGGGGAATTTAATGCAGGGAAACTTCAATCCGTTTGACCTCATTTCTACCAGCATGGTAAATGAGCAACCAGAGGAAAACAAACTGTAGACCACCTTCACTCCACACACAGAGACACATACAAAGCTCTCCCTCGCCCTCCATTTGGCAATTCTGACCTCCTGATTCCTGCTTACAAGCAAAAACTAAAGCCGGAAGCAGCAGTGACTCGGTCAAAAAAGTGGTCAGTTGAAGCAGATGTTAAGCTACAGGACTGTTTTGCACAGACTGGGATATGTTCCGGGATTCTTCTGATGGCATTGAGAAGAACACCACATCAGTCACTGGCTTCATCAATAAGTGCATCGATGCACTTTGTGTGTGTGTGTGTGTGTGTGTACTCTGTGTGTGTGTGTTGGTTCTGCTCCAGTTTTCAGTGTCAGCTGTACGTTCTAACATCACCCCGTTGCAGTGTGTCAGTGTGTCAGTGTGTCAGTGTGTCTGTGTGTCAGTGTGTCTGTGTGTCTGTGTGTCTGTGTGTCTGTGTGTCAGTGTGTCAGTGTGTCAGTGTGTCTGTGTGTCAGTGTGTCAGTGTGTCAGTGTGTCTGTGTGTCTGTGTGTCTGTGTGTCTGTGTGTCTGTGTGTCTGTGTGTCAGTGTGTCAGTGTGTCTGTGTGTCTGTGTGTCTGTGTGTTGTTCTATGATGGGAGAAGTGTTCCAAATGACGTTCAGACAGTTTGAGCTTCCTGCATAGTTGAACGTATTTATTTTGTTCATCATTCTTGTAGGCTTTGTATTTGATAGCTATTTTGTATGTGTTAAAGTGAATGTTTTTGTATTTGTGTGAAAACTGTGTGTGTGCAGGTCTGTAACAAGTAGCTGTTGTTGCCATGGCTCCTTTTTAACCCAGTAAAGCTATGATGTGACAGTTTGAACTCAGTAAAGTAAGGGTTGTTAAGTTCACCTGACCCTTGTGCCCACAGAGCCATCATCCTTCCTGCTAGAGTGGTGTCACCCTGTCTGGCCCTGTGTTCTATCTTTATGAGTGGAAGTGTCACCATCTACTGGAGTGTGTTGGCATTGCATTTATGTGTGAATAATGACAGAGAGTCAATCAACTCTGAAATGCTATAGTTGAGTATTGAAGATATACAGATCCTTGCCTTTGATTATAAATGTAATGATTGTATACTTTAGCTAAAAGTGCTTAATTTAGCCAGCAGGGAATGAGTGTGTTCTGCTTCATTTAGCTTGTTACTTTTTAAAACAGTTTATTTTGTTTATTTTTTACTTCACCATATTATGCTGCAGGTTTGGGAACCTAGAAGAAACAAGGTGTGTCCTGAGTTTGCTCCCATCCTTTTGTGTTCAGCTGTGTGTGTGTCATTGTCCTCCTTGTGTTTCTGTGTCTTCCCTGTTTATCTCTTCTTTTTAATGGCTCACCTCTCTGTCTCTCTCTCTGTCTCTCTCTCTGTCTCTGTCTCTCTCTCTGTCTCTCTCTCTGTCTCTCTGTCTCTCTCTGTCTCTCTCTGTCTCTCTCTCTGTCTCTCTCTCTGTCTCTCTTCCTCTGTCTCTCTCTCTCTCTGTCTCTCTTTCTCTGTCTCTGTCTCTGTCTCTGTCTCTCTCTCTGTCTTGCTCTCTGTCTCTCTTCCTCCGTCTCTCTCTCTGTCTCTCTTCCTCTGTCTCTCTCTCTGTATCTGTCTCTCTCTCTCTGTCTCTCTCTGTCTCTCTCTGTCTCTCTGTCTCTCTTCCTCTGTCTCTCTCTGTCTCTCTGTCTCTCTTCCTCTGTCTCTCTGTCTCTCTGTCTCTCTTCCTCTGTCTCTCTCTCTGTCTCTCTTCCTCTGTCTCTCTCTCTGTCTCTCTTCCACTGTCTCTCTCTATGTCTCTCTTCCTCCATCTCTCTCTCTGTCTCTCTGTCTCTCTGTCTCTCTCTCTGTCCCTCTCTCTGTCTCTCTTCCTCTGTCTCTCTCTCTGTCTCTCTTCCTCTGTCTGTCTTTCTGTCTCTCGTCCTCTGTCTGTCTCCCTGTCTCTCTCTCTGTCTCTCTTCCTCTGTCTCTCTCTGTCTCTCTCTCTGTCTCTCTTCCTCTGTCTGTCTCTCTATCTCTCTTCCTCTGTCTCTCTCTCTGTCTCTCTCTCTCAGCATCTCCAGTTGTCAGTGCATGGGCTACAGGAAGAGCTGAGAAGTCATAGAGAGATGAACTGTCGTCTGCAGCAAGAGAACTCGGGATCTCACACAAACATCTCCACTCATACCGGCTCGAACCGAGAACTCCATATTGAGGACCACCGGGCTGGCATCAGCCCTGGACACAGTCCTGGTCTGGGCCCCAGTCACCTCCACAGCCCTGGGCAAAGACATAGCCCCGGCCCTGGTCTAGGAGTCAGCCCCAGACACAGCCCCAGTAGCACCTACAACCATGGGCCCAGAAACAGCCCTGTCCATCCCCATAGCCCTGGGTACAGCTCCAACGTCAGACACCACCAAGCTGACATCCACAGCCCTGGGCACAACTCTGGGCCTGGCCCCAGACACAGCCCTGCTAACACTCTCATCCCCTTGTCTAGAAAGAGCCCCAGCCACCTCATCCATAGCCCTGGCCGTTGCCTCAGCCCTCCCAGCAGCCCATGCATGGTCCCTGGGTGCGATGGCTTCTCCTCTCCCCCTCCCCTGGATCTGACGGAGGAGAACTTCAGCCGGCTGCAGTCAGATCACGAACGGCAGGGCAAGGAGCTGTACCTGCTGAGGAAGACCCTGGAAGAGATGGAGCTGAGGATTGACTCCCAGAAACAGACGCTGGGGGCCAGGGACCAGTCCATCCAGAGGCTGCTGGAGATGATCCAGGGAGGAGGGAGGGGTCAGCGAGGCGAGAGGTCAGAGATAATCACCATGGCAACAGCACGCGAGGAGGCGGAGTACCAGGTGGGTCATCTGGAGGAGCAGCTGGACCAGAGGGAGAAAGAGAACCTGCATTTGAGAGAGGTGTGTGTTTCTTTGTGTTTGTCACTATAGCTCAGTGGTTCCCAAACTTTTTTGGGCCCACGACACCATTTTGATACATAAAAAGTCTCGCCACCATGTGAAAAAGCAATTATGTAATTAACGTTAATGTTCACTTTTTAATTTGGTGCTATGGCAGTGAATTCATAAACATTTTAATAGTATTTCGGATTGTCTTCTCAACTCACCATCACATCATTTTAATGTGGGGCTATGACAGATATGAGCTGACGAAGGGTACCATGAGTTTCATGATGCTTACAAGACAAGTCCAAATCATAACGTCGGTGATCTTCAGGTCAGAAAGTATGAGCTCTAGAAAGAGGTCCGTATTCCCGACTTGGAATTCCCAGTTGGATGACCATTCAAAAGATTTTTCCCAGCGGGTCCTTGTTTTTTTCCAGAGTTACTAGTTCGGAAGTCGAAGATTTCCAAGTTCCCAGTTGTTTTGAACGTTGCATTAATGGGTATTCACTTTGAGTCAGGAACCAAAAGTCCTCTTTAGTGACCAGTGAATGCATTCGGTCACATGACCACTCAATCAGCTGTTCGATTTCACTTACCGGCATATCAACTCTGGCGGCAGGTAGCCTAGTGGTTAGAGCGTAGAGGCGGCAGGGTAGCCTAGTGGTTAGAGTGTAGAGGCGGCAGGGTAGCCTAGTGGTTAGAGTGTAGAGGCGGCAGGGTAGCCTAGTGGTTAGAGCGTAGAGGCGGCAGGGTAGCCTAGTGGTTAGAGTGTAGAGGCGGCAGGTAGCCTAGTGGTTAGAGCGTAGAGGCGGCAGGGTAGCCTAGTGGTTAGAGTGTAGAGGCGGCAGGGTAGCCTAGTGGTTAGAGTGTAGAGGCGGCAGGGTAGCCTAGTGGTTAGAGCGTAGAGGCGGCAGGGTAGCCTAGTGGTTAGAGCGTAGAGACGGCAGGGTAGCCTAGTGGTTAGAGTGTAGAGGCGGCAGGGTAGCCTAGTGGTTAGAGCGTTGGACTTGTAAACGAAAGGTTGCAAGATCAAATCCCTGAGCAGACAAGGTAAAAATCTGTCGTTCTGCCCCTGAACAAGGCAGTTAACCCACTGTTCCTAGGCCATCATTGAAAATAAGAATTTGTTTTTAACTGACTTGCCTAGTTAAATAAAGGTAAAAATAAACTGAGCCAGGATCACAGGCCAACGGATTGGGAAGTAGGTCCCAAAGTGCTCTTTCAAGCATTGGAGGTGTGCAGTCATCACTCGTGTGGGATACTTACTGTACTGATGCTGTTTTCTGTTAGAAACATGCACAGCCGAGGGAAGGGGGCGTGGTTCGCCTTTGAAAGACTCTCTCTCCAATAATAATTATTTCCTGATTTGGTCACACATCTGTAAAATGTTTTGGTATTTCCCCAGCATGCTTGCGTTTGTTCTGCTTCTCAAATATGTTACATAGGCAAGGAGACAGATTTTTTTTTCATTAAACAGAAAGTTTACCAGTTTTTTTTCTTCTCCATTGTGAATGACAACACTTCCTCTCTCAATTTGAAAAATCTTTCCAACACTCCCCCTCGATAACCATCAAGCCTCATTGTGAAATAGGATATTGTCATGCTCTGAACTCATATCTCCACATAGCTTTGTGAACAGGCGTGAGCACAGTGGACATGGTTTGATGTAGTTTACAATCAGTTACCTGCTGCAGTATATCTCTCTTCTGTGCTCAGCTGTTTTGCCACCAGTTCATCTCGGTATATCATACAATGTGTCCATATGGCAGAGGTAGACACATTCATAACTCGAGTACAGAGGCCTACCCACCGTCCCGCCAGAGATGGAGCCCCACCATTCGATCCCATGGAATCCATTTTTTTGTCATTATTGCCATGCAGCACACTGAACATCCCCTATGCTGTTTCGTGAGACAGAACAATATGTCCTCGTTAATAGCATCCCCCGACAAAAATCAATGCATGGGCATCTCGGCCCTCACAGCTAACGTCCATTTAGAGAGCATGAGCTGGGGAGTTTTTGAGTCGTTCAGTCAGTTTCCTCTCGATTGCTAGCAATAGCATAAATTATTAGTTTAACAGTGTTATGTGACGTGAATTGGTGTGCGTTTCTGTGTCTTCTGCCTCCCCACACATTGTTTTCACCATATCGATTGCGGCCGGTAATATCAAAGTCTCATGAATGGCTAGAGTAGCCTGCATATATTATTATTATTCAACAGTTATGGTTTCATAGCGTAGCCTGCCTAGCCATTCACCATGGGAATGATTCAACAGTGTATGGTTTCATAGAGTAGCCTGCCTAGCCATTCACCATGGGAATGATTCAACAGTTATGGTTTCATAGCGTAGCCTGCCTAGCCATTCACCATGGGAATGATTCAACAGTGTATGGTTTCATAGAGTAGCCTGCCTAGCCATTCACCATGGGAATGATTCAACAGTTATGGTTTCATAGCGTAGCCTGCCTAGCCATTCACCATGGGAATGATTCAACAGTTATGGTTTCATAGCGTAGCCTGCCTAGCCATTCACCATGGGAATGATTCAACAGTGTGTGGTTTCATAGAGTAGCCTGCCTAGCCATTCACCATGGGAATGATTCAACAGTGTGTGGTTTCATAGCGTAGCCTGCCTAGCCATTCACCATGGGAATGATTCAACAGTTATGGTTTCATAGAGTAGCCTGCCTAGCCATTCAACATGGGAATGATTCAACAGTTATGGTTTCATAAAGTAGCCTGCCTAGCCATTCACCATGGGAATGATTCAACAGTTATGGTTTCATAAAGTAGCCTGCCTAGCCATTCACCATGGGAATGATTCAACAGTTATGGTTTCATAAAGTAGCCTGCCTAGCCATTCACCATGGGAATGATTCAACAGTTATGGTTTCATAGAGTAGCCTGCCTAGCCATTCACCATGGGAATGATTCAACAGTTATGGTTTCATAGAGTAGCCTGCCTAGCCATTCAACATGGGAATGATTCAACAGTGTGTGGTTTCATAGAGTAGCCTGCCTAGCCATTCACCATGGGAATGATTCAACAGTTATGGTTTCATAGAGTAGCCTGCCTAGCCATTCAACATGGGAATGATTCAACAGTTATGGTTTCATAGAGTAGCCTGCCTAGCCATTCAACATGGGAATGATTCAACAGTTATGGTTTCATAGAGTAGCCTGCCTAGCCATTCACCATGGGAATGATTCAACAGTTATGGTTTCATAGAGTAGCCTGCCTAGCCATTCAACATGGGAATGATTCAACAGTTATGGTTTCATAGAGTAGCCTGCCTAGCCATTCAACATGGGAATGATTCAACAGTTATGGTTTCATAGAGTAGCCTGCCTAGCCATTCACCATGGGAATGATTCAACAGTTATGGTTTCATAGAGTAGCCTGCTTAGCCATTCACCATGGGAATGATTCAACAGTTATGGTTTCATAGAGTAGCCTGCCTAGCCATTCACCATGGGAATGATTCAACAGTTATGGTTTCATAGAGTAGCCTGCCTAGCCATTCACCGTGGGAATGATTCAACAGTTATGGTTTCATAGCGTAGCCGGCCTAGCCATTCACCATGGGAATGATTCAACAGTTATGGTTTCATAGCGTAGCCTGCCTAGCCATTCACCATGGGAATGATTCAACAGTGTGTGGTTTCATAGCGTAGCCTGCCTAGCCATTCACCATGGGAATGATTCAACAGTGTGTGGTTTCATAGAGTAGCCGGCCTAGCCATTCACCATGGGAATGATTCAACAGTTATGGTTTCATAGAGTAGCCGGCCTAGCCATTCACCATGGGAATGATTCAACAGTTATGGTTTCATAGCGTAGCCGGCCTAGCCATTCACCATGGGAATGATTCAACAGTTATGGTTTCATAGAGTAGCCGGCCTAGCCATTCACCATGGGAATGATTCAACAGTGTATGGTTTCATAGAGTAGCCGGCCTAGCCATTCACCATGGGAATGATTCAACAGTTATGGTTTCATAGAGTAGCCGGCCTAGCCATTCACCATGGGAATGATTCAACAGTTATGGTTTCATAGCGTAGCCGGCCTAGCCATTCACCATGGGAATGATTCAGGTGCTGCCTTTTCCCTTGATCTAAGGGAGCTCTCTGGTTGAATTGTATCTTTTAGATTTTAATCATTTTAATTTAGATGTTTAAACTTAACCACATTACAATGATTTTGAGATACGAAGACAATATTATACTATATATACAGAACCAGTCAAACGTTTGGACCCTCATTCCAGGGTTTTTAATTGTACATTTTCTACATTGTAGAATACTAGTGAAGACATCAAAACTATGAAATAACACATATGGAATCATGTCGTAACCAATACATCAAAATATATTTTATATTTGAGATTCATCAAAGTAGCCACCATTTTCCTTGATGAACAAGCCTAGGCTATTAATATATATTTTTTTATTAGCTAGGTAGCAAGCTAGCAAACGTTACCTAGCTAATGTTAGCTTGATTATACAAAGTCCAGCAGGTAGCCTCTGTAGCTAGCTAGCTAGCTAAGAGCAGTCAGCTGAAATCGATCTAGCTAGCTACTATAACGAACATGCAAAGAAAGGTAGCGAGCTATATTTGTTGATGGAAGGTTTGTTACAAAATTAACTTCAGCCGTTAGCTAGCTAGCTAGTTAGAGCCAGACAGCTGAAGCTAGATACGTCCAAATGACAGTCCTACATTTTTCCACTGAACATAGCTAGCTAGCAACTGTACATTAACGTAAACGCACTCACTTTTGTACATCGCCTTGGTCCGTACAATTGACCTTATTTCAGCTCCCCAAAAACATAATACTTCCAAATAAACTGTAATGTTAATACCATTGTAAAGCACAATTTCTAAATAAATGACACTACCTCCATGCTGGCCGTTTCTACATAATTCAAGAAGGCAACGAGCCCCATCGGGTCTTTTTAAAAATAGTGCGTGGGGAAGTAAAACTAATAGTGAGAAGGAGAGATCACGTGTGGGAAAATTGCTCTTTTTCACTCGATCTGTCCAACTTATCACCTTATCGCCTTTAAAATGTAAATAAAACACTATAAAGAGTTTATATAATGTGTCATTACATTCCTATTTGAAGGTTTGTGTCAAATTTGAATCGTGTTTTTAGGGCGGTGCTAAAGTGATCTTCCGAAGTAAACAGCGGCTTTGAGAATGATGATCCCTTGCAGTGATGATGCAAAAAATGACCCCTTACTCCCGTCACTGTCAATTTCTTACCCCCATCACTGTCCATTTCTTACCCCGTCACTGTCCATTTCTTACCCCGTCACTGTCCATTTCTTACCCCCGTCACTGTCCATTTCTTACCCCGTCACTGTCCATTTCTTACCCCCGTCACTGTCCATTTCTTACCCCCGTCACTGTCCATTTCTTACCCCGTCACTGTCCACTTCTTACCCCCGTCACTGTCCATTTCTTACCCTCGTCACTGTCCATTTCTTACCTCGTCACTGTCCATTTCTTACCCTCGTCACTGTCCATTTCTTACCTCGTCACTGTCCATTTCTTACCCAGTCACTGTCCATTTCTTACCCTCATCACTGTCCATTTCTTACCCCGTCACTGTCCATTTCTTACCCTCGTCACTGTCCATTTCTTACCCAGTCACTGTCCACTTCTTACCCCCGTCAATGTCCATTTCTTACCCTCGTCACTGTCCATTTCTTACCCCGTCACTGTCCATTTCTTACCCTCGTCACTGTCCATTTCTTACCCTCGTCACTGTCCATTTCTTACCCAGTCACTGTCCATTTCTTACCCTGTCACTGTCCATTTCTTACCCCGTCACTGTCCATTTCTTACCCCGTCACTGTCCATTTCTTACCCCCGTCACTGTCCATTTCTTACCCCGTCACTGTCCATTTCTTACCCCGTCACTGTCCATTTCTTACCCCAGTCACTGTCCATTTCTTACCCCGTCACTGTCCATTTCTTACCCCGTCACTGTCCATTTCTTACCCCGTCACTGTCCATTTCTTACCCCAGTCACTGTCCATTTCTTACCCCGTCACTGTCCATTTCTTACCACCGTCACTGTCCATTTCTTACCCCGTCACTGTCCACTTCTTACCACCGTCACTGTCCATTTCTTACCCCGTCACTGTCCATTTCTTACCCCGTCACTGTCCATTTCTTACCCCGTCACTGTCCATTTCTTACCCCGTCACTGTCCATTTCTTACCCCGTCACTGTCCATTTCTTACCACCGTCACTGTCCACTTCTTACCCTGTCACTGTCCATTTCTTACCCCAGTCACTGTCCATTTCTTACCCCCGTCACTGTCCATTTCTTACCCTCGTCACTGTCCATTTCTTACCCCCGTCACTGTCCATTTCTTACCCCAGTCACTGTCCATTTCTTACCCCAGTCACTGTCCATTTCTTACCCCCGTCACTGTCCATTTCTTACCCCAGTCACTGTCCATTTCTTACCCCAGTCACTGTCCATTTCTTACCCCGTCACTGTCCATTTCTTACCCCCGTCACTGTCCATTTCTTACCCCGTCACTGTCCATTTCTTACCCAGTTACTGTCCATTTCTTACCCCATCACTGTCCATTTCTTGTTTTTAAATGATGAGAGAAGTGCTACACCTGGTGGAGAGAGAAATAGTTGCTTCATGCGTGCTGTACGTTACGGCATGACACGTCACGATGTAACAGAGGGTCCGTTTTTTTCAACTTTTCTCCAATACTATAGATAGAGCCTTTACCATGTCAATCAACGCATGAATAGAAACCTAGTTCACACCCCCGATTTTGAAGTTAACACAGTTGCTACAGAAAACATTCGCATGAATGTTGCGGTTGCACACATTGGTACGGAATGGGGTGAGTTTACGTTAGTTCAAAACCAACACCAAACACACAAATTGTCACGCAGCTACCTTACTATGCATGCAATGGGATTTTGCAAGCTAGCTACTCCATAGTCCAGGCTACAGTAAGAGCTAGCCACATTTCACTGTCAGACAGAACACAACTCAAACTGTTGACCCAAAAAGTTGCTAGCTAACATTAACAGCGCCTCTGCTCTGGCTCTGTTGTGCACTGACTGCAGTGCACAAATACATGCTTGGTAGCATCAGAAAAACTCACCGGTTTAACATCCAAAATACATTCCAGTATGCTCCTTCTCCGGTCTTCTTGACATTTAAATCCACATATGTGCTAATCAACAGTGCCAAACGAACAACTCTGCTACATGTTGGATATGGTTCAACTCTGCCTTGCACACCTGTGTGAAGCTAGTCACAATAAGGATTAGCCACACTAGTGGAATTTGCGGTTTGCTTTCAAATTTAGTACATTTCTTATTTATTGAACCTTTATTTAACTAGGCAAGTCAGTTAAGAACAAATTCTTATTTACAATGACGGCCTTGCAAAAGGCCTCCTGCGGGGACGGGGGCCGGTATAAACATTTAAAATACATTAAAGAAACATTTAGGACAAACATACATCACGAAAAGAGAGACAACACTACATAAAGAGAGACCGAAGACAACATAGCATGGCAGCAACACAACATGACAACAACATGGTAGCAACACAGCATGGCAGCAGAACAAAACATGGTACAAACATTATTGGACACAGACAACAGCACAAAGGGCAAGAAGGTAGAGACAACAATACATCACGCGAAGCAGCCACAACTGTCAGTAAGAGGGTCCATGATTGAGTCTTTGAAGAGATGGAGATAAAACTGTCCAGTTTGAGTGTTTATTTGTTGTAGCTCATTCCAGTCTCTAGCTGCAGCGAACTGAAAAGACGAGCGACCCAGGGATGTGTGTGCTTTGGGGACCTTTAACAAAATGCCCATGCCTTAATGCGTCCTATATCGACATAACCTGAAAGGCCGCTCCAAAACCGCCATAAAAAAGCCAGACTACGATTTGCAACTGCACATGGCGACAAAGATCGTACTTTTTGGAGCAATGTCCTCTGGTCTGATGAAACCAAAATAGAACTGTTTAGCCATAATGACCATTGTTATGTTTGGAGGAAAAAGGGGGAGGCTTGCAAACCGAAGAACACCATCTCAACCTTGAAGCACAGGGGTGGCAGCATCATGTTGTGGGGGTGCTTTGCTGAAGAAGGGACTGGTGCACTTCACAAAGTGGATGGCATCATAAGGTAGGGAAATGATGTGGATATATTGAAGCAACATCTCAAGAGATCATTCAGGAAGTTAAAGCTTGGTCGCAAATGGGTCTTCCAAATGGACAGTGACCATACTTCCAAAGTTGTGGCAAAATGGCTTAAGGACAACAAAGTCAAGGTATTGGAGTGGCCATCACAAAGACCTGACCTCAATCCTATAAAAAATGTGTGGGCAGAACTGAAAAATAGTTCTCGAGCAAGGAGGCCTTCAAATCTGACTCAGTTACCCCAGCTCTGTCAGGAGGAATGAGACAGAATTCACCCAACTTATTGTGGGAAGCTTGTGGAAGGCTACCTGAAAGGTTTGACCCCAGTTAAACAATGTAAAGGCAATGCTACCAAATACTAACTGAGTGTATGTAAACTTCTAACCCACTTGGAATGTGATGAAAGAAATAAAAGCTGAAATAAATCCTTATTTCTACTATTATTATATACATTTCACATTCTTAAAATAAGGTGGTGATCCTAACTGACCTAAAACAGGGAATTTTTACTAGGACTATATCTCAGTAATTGTGATAAACTGAGTTTAAATGTATTTGGCTAAGGTGTATGTAAACTTCCGACTTCAACTGTATATGTAAAACAACTGTTAGACCCAACCTGGTCATTAACATTTTTCTCCTAGACTAGAATGCTACCACGCTGCTAGCTCACTGCTAGCTCACTGCTACCACGCTGCTAGCTCGCTGCTAGCTCGCTGCTAGCTCACTGCTAGCTCACTGCTACCACGCTGCTAGCCTCACTGCTAGCTCACTGCTAGCTCACTGCTACCACGCTGCTAGCTCGCTGCTAGCTCACTGCTACCACGCTGCTAGCTCACTGCTAGCTCACTGCTACCACGCTGCTAGCTCACTGCTAGCTCACTGCTACCACGCTGCTAGCTCGTCACCTGGACCTCTTTCACTGGAAGTCTGCAAAGCCGCCCTCCTTTATGCAGTGGGTTAAGGAGGTGATGTGATCTCTGGAGGTGATGTGGTCTCTGGAGAAGGTTAGGTACACTGTGCTTGGGTCCCGACAGAAGTTAGACTAAACCCGGCCCCCATTAATACATTAATACAACTCCTGTCTTTTACTTAGTGGAACTTGCGTTGTTTGGTATTGGCCATTTGTGCTTATAAGAATTTTTATTGAACTTTGTTTTCTGTTGTTTTTGTTTCTCTTACGGTTTGTGCCTTGGTGGGTGGATGGGCGGGTGGGTGGGTGGGTGGGTGGGTGGGTGGATGGGTGGGTGGGTGTGTGGGTGGATGGGTGGGTGGATGGGTGGATGGGTGGGTGGGTGGGTGGGTGGATGGGTGGATGGGTGGGTGGGTGGATGGGTGGATGGGTGGGTGTGTGGATGGGTGGGTGTGTGGGTGATTGGGTGGGTGGGTGGGTGGGTGGGTGGATGGGTGGGTGTGGAGGGGATGGATGGATGGGTGGGTGGGTGGGTGGGTGGGTGGGTGGAGTGGAGGGGATGGATGGATGGGAGAATGAGGGGTTGGGGTCGTACTGTTTTTGTTGTTATATCTGGAAATCTATAAATAAAGTTAAAGAAATAAAAAATAAAGTGTTCGTCCCATGTTTCATGACCTGAAATAAAGAATTCCAGAAATTTTCCATACGCACAAAAAAACGTATTTCTCTCTAATTCTGTGCACATGTCTTTGCATGTGTTTGTGTTTGCATTCATGTTCGTGAGCATTTTCTCCTTTATCAAGATAATCCATCCACCTGACAGCTGTGGTATCAAGAAGCTGATCAAACAGCATCATCATTACAAAGATGCACTTTGTGCTTGGGACAAGAAAAGGGCACTTTAAAATGTGCAGTTATGTCACACAACACAATGCCCCAGATGTCTAAAGTTTTGAGGGAGTGTGCAATCGGCATGCTGACTGCAGGAATGTACACCAGAGCTGTTGCCAGATAATTCAATGTTAATTTCTCTTCCATAAGCTGTGTCCAATGTTGTTATGGAGAAATGTCAGTACACCCAAATGGTCTCACAACCGCAGACCGCGTGTCACCACGCCAGCCCAGGACCTCCACATCCGGCTTCTTCACCTGCGGGATTGTCCGAGGGGGGTGCCGAGGAGTATTTCTGTCTGTAATGAGGGAAAAACTCATTCTGATTGGCTGGGCCTGGCTGCCAAGTGGGTGGGGCCTGGCTGCCAAGTGGGTGGACCTCTGCCATGGCTACGCCCCTGCTAGTCATGTGAAATCCATAGATTAGGGCATCATTCATTTATTTCAATTGACTGAATTCCTTATATGTATTGAGTAAAATCTTTTGAAATTGTTACATGTTCAGTTTGATATTTTCTTCAGTATAGTTTGGCTGTATTTATTTTTGATATATTGCAAATGTGTATTATTGTTTGTGCCGTCATCTTTATTACAAAAATAAATACAAGTACAAACACTACTTTAAGCTACATATTATTTTGACAGAGGTAATAAACTGTCCATTGATCAGCACAGAAATTGATCAAACAGGACCATGGTCGAAACACTAGTGGTTCTGAGCTTAATTCAATATGACACAGGTAAACTGACAGTTTGTGAAATCAGTAATGTAGACGGGCTCTATGTATCTGAGCGAGTATGTCCAATACATCACCACCTGTTGTTATGCTGGGCACCTACTGACCCCAAAAAATGTTCTGTTTTTTTTTCAGTAACATGTTTTGTTAAAATTAAGGTTTAAGGAAATACAGGCTCCACATTACTACAACACAAAACAGCTCAATCACACTTGATGGTCTTGCTTTAATTTAATTTTTAAAAAAACATGAAAGGTGGCGTAATGTCTTATTGTTGTGTGTGAAGAGAATCCAATACTTTACCTTGTCTGTGGCACAAATCACACTATTGTGGAAGCACCTTCTCTAAGAGTATGAATGAGGCTGTTTAATTAAGAAGGTTTGAATCCTAAACAAAAGTCCAGTATCCCTCTGAAGAGTATGAATTAGGTTGTTTGAGAAGGTGTGAATCCTAAACAACTTGCCTACACATAGTTTGAAGGACAATACCAACATTGCTACTGTAGTAGGTCAACGCTGTGTGCTGGAAAACCTTGGTAGAGCATGGGTGGAATAGGTTTTGTGGTGCTGTAAAACCTTGGTAGAGCATGGGTGGAATAGGTATTGTGGTGCTGTAAAACCTTGGTAGAGCATGGGTGGAATAGGTATTGTGGTGCTGTAAAACCTTGGTAGAGCATGGGTGGAATAGGTATTGTGGTGCTGTAAAACCTTGGTAGAGCATGGGTGGAATAGGTATTGTGGTGCTGTAAAACCTGGGTAGAGCATGGGTGGAATAGGTATTGTGGTGCTGTAAATCCATGGTAGAGCATGGGTGGAATAGGTATTGTGGTGCTGTAAATCCATGGTAGAGCATGGGTGGAATAGGTTTTGTGGTGCTGTAAATCCATGGTAGAGCATGGGTGGAATAGGTATTGTGGTGCTGTAAATCCATGGTAGAGCATGGGTGGAATAGGTATTGTGGTGCTGTAAATCCATGGTAGAGCATGGGTGGAATAGGTATTGTGGTGCTGTAAAACCTGGGTAGAGCATGGGTGGAATAGGTATTGTGGTGCTGTAAAACCTGGGTAGAGCATGGGTGGAATAGGTATTGTGGTGCTGTAAAACCTGGGTAGAGCATGGGTGGAATAGGTATTGTGGTGCTGTAAAACCTGGGTAGAGCATGGGTGGAATAGGTATTGTGGTGCTGTAAAACCTGGGTAGAGCATGGGTGGAATAGGTATTGTGGTGCTGTAAAACCTGGGTAGAGCATGGGTGGAATAGGTATTGTGGTGCTGTAAAACCTGGGTAGAGCATGGGTGGAATAGGTATTGTGGTGCTGTAAAACCTGGGTAGAGCATGGGTGGAATAGGTTTTGTGGTGCTGTAAATCCATGGTAGAGCATGGGTGGAATAGGTATTGTGGTGCTGTAAATCCATGGTAGAGCATGGGTGGAATAGGTATTGTGGTGCTGTAAATCCATGGTAGAGCATGGGTGGAATAGGTTTTGTGGTGCTGTAAATCCATGGTAGAGCATGGGTGGAATAGGTTTTGTGGTGCTGTAAATCCATGGTAGAGCATGGGTGGAATAGGTTTTGTGGTGCTGTAAATCCATGGTAGAGCATGGGTGGAATAGGTTTTGTGGTGCTGTAAATCCATGGTAGAGCATGGGTGGAATAGGTTTTGTGGTGCTGTAAATCCATGGTAGAGCATGGGTGGAATAGGTTTTGTGGTGCTGTAAATCCATGGTAGAGCATGGGTGGAATAGGTATTGTGGTGCTCATGTGAATTTCCTTTCTTTTTTGGTTTTGGACCAATGCCTATTCTCACTTAACTTATTTTTGTGTTTTTAATTAGTGGTAATGCTCAGCCTCACTCTCTAACACCATGACCAACCGTGCACCATGGTCTCTGTCTGTGTTCACCACCATCATGTCATTCATGGGCTGATGTAATCATTGATTACTAACAAAATACACATACTATACTTAAAATATACATTACTAACAAAATACCCATACTATACTTAAAATATACATTACTAACAAAATACACATACTATACTTAAAATATACATTACTAACAAAATACACATACTATACTTAAAATATACATTGCTTAAAAATACACAAGGCCTCATGAATACATAAACATACACAAGCACGCACACGCTCACACATTTTCACATGCATGTACAAACTTGCTCACACAGTCCAGTCCTTAGACAGGAATAGGTTGCTCCATGCTCCTCAGTCCAGGTCTTGGACAGGAATAGGTTGCTCCATGCTCCTCAGTCCAGGTCTTGGACAGGAATAGGTTGCTCCATGCTCCTCAGGCCAGGTCTTGGACAGGAATAGGTTTCTCCATGCTCCTCAGTCCAGGTCTTGGACAGGAATAGGTTGCTCCATGTTCCTCAGTCCAGGTCTTGGACCGGAATAGATCGCTCCATGCTCCTCAGGCCAGGTCTTGGACAGGAATAGGTTGCTCCATGCTCCTCAGTCCTGGTCTTGGACAGGAATAGGTTGCTCCATGCTCCCTATGCCAGGTCTTGGACTTATTTTTAACTCCTAAACTCCTTTTTAACTCCTCCTTAGCCTTTAATTTCTCTACCTCTCTCTGTCAGAGTGTGTGTATGTGTGTGTGTGTGTGTGTGTGTGTGTGTGTGTGTGTGTGTGTGTGTGTACACACTTCTGGGGCCTGTCGGCTTACTACGTCACACCTCTTGCTGCCCAGGTAGCTGATGGGATATCCGCCCGTGCCGGGTGTTTGGTTGTCGTGGGGATTTAGTTCGAGAGTAGCGTGGGGTTTCTGGCCCACGCTAGGACGCTATGTGTGTGTGAACAAGAGAGACTGTGTGTGTGTGTGTGTGAGTGAGAGAGACTGTGTGTATGAGTGAGAGAGACTGTATGTGTGTGTGGGGACCATGCGGTGAGTATAGAGGGTGAGTAAATGTTCCTGTGTATACCCAACCGTGTGTGAGAGAGTGTGTGCTATTTATAACTGGATTTCAGCTTATCAGCCGATGGCGTAGAGTGAAGGAGAAAGTGGGGAGAGGTTGAGGGGAGGAGAGAGAGGGGGAGGTAAGGCGAGGGGTGGAGAGAGAGGGGGAGGTAAGGCGAGGGGTGGAGAGGGAGGGGGAGACTGGGTGGGAGACGGGGTGTTTTTCTTGGGTAGAAAAACAGAGTTTGTTTGGATGAATATGAATCTTTGATTAATGAGTGAAAACACAGCGACCGCCCTGATTGAGAGAGGAGGGGGATTGTTGGGTTCTTTTGTTCCTCTACCCTCTGATGTGGAGATGGTTTGTGTGTGCATGTGCTTACAGTATTTTAAACATGCTTATAATGGTAGTTATCAACAGGCTATCTCCATTCATTCTGTGCAGCTATAGACATCTAACAGCAGATCATTTATACTCGCACATATGAGAATACTTGATCAGCATTACCTGTGCAATTTGGATTATGGCCGATCAAGATATTTTGTAGAACTAATGTGAAGAACGAAAGACTGAAAAGCTGAAGAGTGAAAATGCAGAGGAATGCAAATAGGGTCCATGCTAACAAGTACCTTACTTAACTTGTGAGTGAGGGGTTAGGTTTTGGTGGTGGTACACTTGTCATCGTTAGTGGAGTGAAGAGTGTGTGTGTGTGTGTCTATGCAAGGCTGGTTTGTATTAAGAGGGTGCTACTCTTCGTTAATTTAATTAGCTCCAAAGGAAACGAGCTCAACCACCTTTCATTACTGCACCCATTACTCTCCTTTAAATGACCTGCCCTGTTTAGTTTTTGGCCAGATAGTAAATGCCTCAATTTTCTCCTCACCTTTTATTTTCTCTTTTAAACAGGATAGAGGGCAGAGAGGGGCTTTTTCAATTCTTAGTGTAGTCAAGGGGGGTGTTTCCTGCAGCTCTTCAGTTGTATTAAGTCAATTAGCACCCTGTGTTTTTGTTTATATTATCATACTTTCTTTAAGTTGAATTCCTACTGCGCCTGACTGTCTTTGTGGAAAGGTTCAGTTGGCGGTGTTCAGTTTGTGTAATTGGGGGGAGAGCACGAGCCCAACGAAGCTGTTGAAATCCGTCTCTGTCTCTCACTCAATTCAATTCAATTCAAAGGGCTTTATTGGCATGGGAAACACGTGTTAACATTGCCATAGCAAGTGAAATAGATAATATACAAAAGTGAAATAAACAATAAAATGAACAGTAAACATTACACTCACAGAAGTTCCAAAATAATAGAGAGATTTCAGATGTGATATTATGTCTATATACAGTGTTGTAACAATGTACAAATGGTTAAGGTACAAATGGGAAAATAAATCAACATAAATATGGGTTGTATTTACAATGGTGTTTGTTCTTCACTGGTTGCCCTTTTCTTGTGGTAACAAGTCACATATCTTGCTACTGTGATGGCACACTGTGGTATTTCAAAATTGGGTTTGTTTTCAAATTCTTTGTGGATCTGTGTAATCTGAGGGAAATATGTGTCTCTAATATGGTCATACATTTGGCAGGAGGTTAGGAAGTGCAGCTCAGTTTCCACCTTGTTTTGTGGGCGGTGAGCACATAGCCTGTCTTCTCTTGAGAGCGAGGTCTGCCTACGGCAGCCTTTCTCAATAGCAAGGCTATGCTCACTGAGTCTGTACATAGTCAAAGCGTTCCTTAAGTTTGGGTCAGTCACAGTGGTCAGGTATTCTGCCACTATTTACTCTCTGTTTAGGGCCAAATAGCATGTAGTTTGCTCTGTTTTTTGTTGTTAATTCTTTCCAATGTGTCAAGTATTTTTCTTTTTGTTTTCTCATGATTTGGTTGGGTGTAATTGTGTTGCTGTCCTGGGGCTCTGTGGGGTATGTTTGTGTTTGTGAACAGAGACCCAGGACCAGCTTGCTTAGGGGACTCTTCTCCAGGTTCAACTCTCTGTAGGTGATGGCTTTGTTATGGAAGGTTTGGGAATCGCTGCCTTTTAGGTGGTTGTAGAATTTAATGTCTCTTTTCTGGATTTTGATCATGAGTGGCTATTGGCTCTGCGTGCATTATTTTGGTGTTCTACGTTGTACATGGAGGATATTTTTGCAGAATACTGCATGCAGAGTCTCAATTTGGTGTTTGTCCCATTTTGTGAGTTCTTGGTTGGTGATCAGACCCCAGACCTCACAACCAGAAAGGGCAATGGGTTCTATAACTGACTCAAGTATTTTTAGCCAGATCCTAATTGGTGAGTCAAATTTGATGTTCCTTTTGATGGCATGGAATGGTCTTCTTGCCTTGTCTCTCAGATCGTTCACAGCTTTGTGGAAGTTACCTGTCGCTCTCTCTGTCTGTCTTTGTCTCTGTCTCTGTCTCTGTATCTGTGTCTTTGTGTCTCTCTGTGTGTCTCTCTTTCTCTCTCTGTCTGTCTGTCTCGCTCACTCTCTCTATGTCTCTGTGTCTCTGTGTGTGTCTCTCTCTGTCTCTCTCTCTGTGTCTCTGTGTCTCTGTGTGTGTCTCTCTCTGTCTCTCTGTGTCTCTGTGTGTGTCTCTCTCTGTCTCGTATCCTTTACAACAGGACTGACAGATCTTACCCAAATGTGTAGAATTGAACCATCTGGCTGGTGTGAAAGTCTAGTGCACCCGGTATTGCATATTACTGTGTGTGTGTGGGGAGTAACTCCCCTGTTTCCTGTTGTGGTACAGAGTTGCCAGAGTGTGTTATGTCTGTCAGAAGTGAGAAGGAACAGACACAGCACCATCATACAGGCACTTGTATGGGCACACCTGTCTGTGTGCCTGTCTAAGGACCCCACACACTTTATTTATTTTATATCTTATTTTAATTCCTGGATTTTCTGCGGGGTTTCCCTGGCCTGAGTTGTTATTTCCTTAAATAGCCCTGTGTGTGTGTGTGTGTGTGTGTGTGTGTGTGTGTGTGTGTGTGTGTGTGTGTGTGTGTGTGTGTGTGTGTGTGTGTGTGTGTGTGTGTGTGTGTGTGTGTGTGTGTGTGTGTGTGTGTGTGTGTGTGTGTGTATTTACACTACAGTAACTCCACCCATGGCTTTTTTTGCAATACTTAACTTCTCCACTGGGTGGCATGATTTAACCAGGTTTTATACATTGTCCTTTTATTTATATTTTATTTCATCTTTATTTAACTCGGCATGTCAGTTAAGAACACATTATTATTTACAATGACGGCCTAACCCGGACGACGCTGGGCCAATTGTGCGCCGCCCTATGGGACTCCCAATCACGGTCCTTTCTGATACAGCCTGGAATCGAACCAGGGTCTGTAGTGATGCCTCTAGCACTGAGATGCAGTGCCTTAGACCGCTGTGGCACTCGGGAGCCCCCTGACTGGTGTTTTACTCTTATCACAGGCTCAGTGAGAGACGGGATCTGTAAAGTTTAAGTCCACTGGGGACTGATCCATTACCCATCGATAGCAGCAAGCAACACAGACGCACACACACGCACGCACGCACACACACGCACACACAGACTGTCAGAGGCATAAATCTAGGCTTAATCGACTCTCCCCGGCCGTTTCTTCCCACAGGACCCAATAATAACAGGCGCTGCACTGGCCTATTCCTGCCCTATCCTTAACCCAGCCTGAACCCAGCAGGCTCCCCTAGCCTGAACCCAGCAGGCTCCCCCAGCCTGAACCCAGCAGGCTCTCCCAGCCTGAACCCAGCAGGCTCCCCCAGCCTGAACCCAGCAGGCTCCCCCAGCCTGAACCCAGCAGGCTCCCCCAGCCTGAACCTAGCAGGATCCCCCAGCCTGAACCCAGCAGGCTCCCCCAGCCTGAACCCAGCAGGCTCCCCCAGCCTGAACCCAGCAGGCTCCCCCAGCCTGAACCCAGCAGGATCCCCCAGCCTGAACCCAGCAGGCTCCCCCAGCCTGAACCTAGCAGGATCCCCCAGCCTGAACCCAGCAGGCTCCCCCAGCCTGAACCCAGCAGGCTCCCCCAGCCTGAACCCAGCAGGCTCCCCCAGCCTGAACCCAGCAGGATCCCCCAGCCTGAATCCTGCAGGCTCTCCCAGCCTGAACCCAGCAGGCTCCCCCAGCCTGAACCCAGCAGGCTCCCCCAGCCTGAACCCAGCAGGCTCTCCCAGCCTGAACCCAGCAGGCTCCACCAGCCTGAACCCTGCAGGCTCCCCCAGCCTGAACCCAGCAGGATCCCCCAGCCTGAACCCAGCAGGATCCCCCAGCCTGAACCCAGCAGGCTCCCCCAGCCTGAACCCAGCAGGCTCCCCCAGCCTGAACCCAGCAGGCTCCCCCAGCCTGAACCTAGCTACAGCTGTGTTTCCCTCTCCAGCCCCAACCCGCTGAGAACTGCTTCAACTGGTGTCAGGAAAATTTGTTTCAAAGATAAGTTAGACTATATTTTTGAACTGTACAGTGTAGCTCTGCAATAAAGAAATAGTGTATACACATACACACACACATTTAAAAACAAATAAACACACCTTTTCTCAGCTATTCTCTTTAGAATCTAGCATTAGAAGACTGTGTGAGAATGGGAGTGAGTGGGACATGCAGAACCAACGTCCTCCAGCTCTCCTGTTTTCACAGGGCTTGTTTCAGGGGCTGACCTGGCTGTTTTTGGCTGCTTCTGACAGAGCTCTCTTTCTCTCTCTCTCACCCCCAATCTCTTTCCCTCTCTCTTCTTTTTCTAAAACCTTTTGACTGAAACATCAGAAATGTCAGTTGTTCAGACCATTAATGGGAAATGTGGGAGTTCTACTTTCTGAGCCAAGCACTTCATTAACTCTCCTGTCCTATCCTGTCCTGTCCTCTGCCCTCCTGTCCTATCCTGTCCTGTCCTCTGCCCTCCTGTCCTATCCTCTGCTATCCTGTCCTCTGCTCTTTTGTCCTCTCCTGTCATCTCCTGTTCTCTGCAATCCTCCCCTGTCCTCTGCTATCCTCTCCTGTCCTCTGCTATCCTCTCCTGTCCTCTCCTGTCCTCTGCTATCCTCTCCTGTCCTCTGCTATCCTCTCCTGTCCTCTCCTGTTCTCTGCTATCCTCCCCTGTCCTCTCCTGTCCTCTGCTATCACTCCTGTCCTCTCCTGTCCTCTGCTATCTTGTCCTCTCCTGTCCTCTCCTGCCCTCTGCTATCCTCTCCTGTCCTCTCCTCTCCTCTGCTATCCTCTCCTGTCCTCTGCAATCCTCTCCTGTCCTCTCCTCTGCTATCCTCTCCTGTCCTCTCCCCTCCTGTCCTCTGCTATCCACTCCTGTCCTCTCCTGTCCTCTGCTGTCCTCTCCTATCCTCTCCTGTAGACACACTACTCTATCACAACATATCTACAATACAACACATTAATACACACTACACTACCACAACATATCTACAATACAACACATTATTACACACTACTCTACCACAACATATCTACAATACAACACATTAATACACACTACTCTCCCACAACATATCTACAATACAACACATTATTACACACTACCACAACATATCTACAATACAACACATTATAACACACTACTCTACCACAACATATCTACAACACAACACATTATTACACACTACTCTACCACAACATATCTACAATACAACACATTATAACACACTACTCTACCACAACATATCTACAATACAACACATTATTACACACTACTCTACCACAACATATCTACAATACAACACATTATTACACACTACTCTACCACAACATATCTACAATACAACACATTATAACACACTACTCTACCACAACATATCTACAATACAACACATTATTACACACTACCACAACATATCTACAATACATTATAACACACTACTCTACCACAACATATCTACAATACATTATAACACACTACTCTACCACAACATATCTACAATACATTATAACACACTACTCTACCACAACATATCTACAATACATTATAACACACTACTCTACCACAACATATCTACAATACAACACATTAATACACACTACTCTACCACAACATATCTACAATACAACACATTATTACACACTACTCTACCACAACATATCTACAATACATTATAACACACTACTCTACCACAACATATCTACAATACATTATAACACACTACTCTACCACAACATATCTACAATACAACACATTATTACACACTACCACAACATATCTACAATACAACACATTATTACACACTACTCTACCACAACATATCTACAACACATTATTACACACTACTCTACCACAACATATCTACAATACAACACATTATAACACTCTACCACAACATATCTACAATACAACACATTATAACACACTACTCTACCACAACATATCTACAATACAACACATTATTACACACTACTCTACCACAACATATCTACAATACAACACATTATTACACACTACTCTACCACAACATATCTACAATACAACACATTATAACACACTACCACAACATATCTACAATACAACACATTATTACACACTACTCTACCACAACATATCTACAATACATTATAACACACTACTCTACCACAACATATCTACAATACATTATAACACACTACTCTACCACAACATATCTACAATACAACACATTATAACACACTACCACAACATATCTACAATACAACACATTATTACACACTACTCTACCACAACATATCTACAATACATTATTACACACTACTCTACCACAACATATCTACAATACATTATTACACACTACTCTACCACAACATATCTACAATACAACACATTATAACACACTACCACAACATATCTACAATACAACACATTATTACACACTACTCTACCACAACATATCTACAATACATTATTACACACTACTCTACCACAACATATCTACAATACATTATTACACACTACTCTACCACAACATATCTACAACACATTATTACACACTACTCTACCACAACATATCTACAATACATTATTACACACTACTCTACCACAACATATCTACAATACATTATTACACACTACTCTACCACAACATATCTACAATACAACACATTATAACACACTACCACAACATATCTACAATACAACACATTATTACACACTACTCTACCACAACATATCTACAATACATTATTACACACTACTCTACCACAACATATCTACAATACAACACATTATTACACACTACTCTACCACAACATATCTACAATACATTATAACACACTACTCTACCACAACATATCTACAATACAACACATTATTACACACTACTCTACCACAACATATCTACAATACATTATAACACACTACTCTACCACAACATATCTACAATACATTATAACACACTACTCTACCACAACATATCTACAATACATTATAACACACTACTCTACCACAACATATCTACAATACAACACATTATTACACACTACTCTACCACAACATATCTACAATACATTATAACACACTACTCTACCACAACATATCTACAATACATTATAACACACTACTCTACCACAACATATCTACAATACATTATAACACACTACTCTACCACAACATATCTACAATACATTATAACACACTACTCTACCACAACATATCTACAATACAACACATTATTACACACTACTCTACCACAACATATCTACAATACAACACATTATTACACACTACTCTACCACAACATATCTACAATACAACACATTATAACACACTACCACAACATATCTACAATACAACACATTATTACACACTACTCTACCACAACATATCTACAATACATTATAACACACTACTCTACCACAACATATCTACAATACATTATAACACACTACTCTACCACAACATATCTACAATACAACACATTATAACACACTACCACAACATATCTACAATACAACACATTATTACACACTACTCTACCACAACATATCTACAATACATTATTACACACTACTCTACCACAACATATCTACAATACATTATTACACACTACTCTACCACAACATATCTACAATACAACACATTATAACACACTACCACAACATATCTACAATACAACACATTATTACACACTACTCTACCACAACATATCTACAATACATTATTACACACTACTCTACCACAACATATCTACAATACATTATTACACACTACTCTACCACAACATATCTACAACACATTATTACACACTACTCTACCACAACATATCTACAATACATTATTACACACTACTCTACCACAACATATCTACAATACATTATTACACACTACTCTACCACAACATATCTACAATACAACACATTATAACACACTACCACAACATATCTACAATACAACACATTATTACACACTACTCTACCACAACATATCTACAATACATTATTACACACTACTCTACCACAACATATCTACAATACAACACATTATTACACACTACTCTACCACAACATATCTACAATACATTATAACACACTACTCTACCACAACATATCTACAATACAACACATTATTACACACTACTCTACCACAACATATCTACAATACATTATAACACACTACTCTACCACAACATATCTACAATACATTATAACACACTACTCTACCACAACATATCTACAATACATTATAACACACTACTCTACCACAACATATCTACAATACAACACATTATTACACACTACTCTACCACAACATATCTACAATACATTATAACACACTACTCTACCACAACATATCTACAATACATTATAACACACTACTCTACCACAACATATCTACAATACATTATAACACACTACTCTACCACAACATATCTACAATACATTATAACACACTACTCTACCACAACATATCTACAATACAACACATTATAACACACTACTCTACCACAACATATCTACAATACAACACATTATAACACACTACTCTACCACAACATATCTACAATACAACACATTATAACACACTACTCTACTATGTGACCTGTCTTCTCCTGTCACTCGTGTCTTCTCCTTTCCCCTCTTTTCCTGTCAATTCTGTCTTCTCCTGTCCTCTCTTCCTGTCCTCTCTTGTCTTCTCCTGTCCTCTCCTCCTGTCCTCTCTTGTCCTATCACTCCTCTCCTCTCTTTTCTTATCACTCCTGTCTTCTTCTGTCCTGTCCTCTCTTGTCCTGTCCTTTCATATCCAGTCCTATCCTGTCCTGTCCTCTCTTGTCCTCTACTGTCCAGTCATCCCCTTTCCTATCCTCTCTTGTCTTATCCTCCCATGTACTGTCCTCTCTTGTCCTGTCCTCTCTTGTCCTTTCCATTCCTCTCCTCTTTGGTCTGGTTCATATTATCGTTCATCCTGCAAGTATTATAGTTACCTCTCCATCTTTGATTTGGACACACACACACACACACACACACACACACACACACACACACACACACACACACACACACACACACACACACACACACACACACACACACACACACACACACACACACACACACACACACACACACACACACACACACACACACACCTCTTGCTGCAGGCTGATATGGTATCTGTTGTGGTTTGACTAATTGGCGTGTTGTAGTCTGGTCTCTTCAGACGGAACTCTTTAAGAGCTGTCTCCTGATTCGCTGTTCTCTCTCTCCACTAACGAAGCCTCTCAGCTGTCATTAAAACTCCACTGTAAATACCAGCAAACTCACACACACATACACACATGCACCCTGAGCACTGCATACTCATTTACTCGCCACGCTCTGTTGAGCCCCCAGAATGTTGGAGCGGAAAAGTTTATCGGGACAAAATTATACCCCTCCAATCCCCTCTCCCCTCTCCCCTCTCCCCTCCAATCCCTCTCCCTCTCCCCTCCCCTCCAATCCCCTCTCCCCTCTCCCCTCTCCCCTCTCCCCTCCAATCCCCTCTCCCCTCTCCCCTCTCCCCTCCAATCCCCTCTCCCTCTCTCCTCCAATCCCATCTCCCCTCTCCCCTCTCCCTCTCCCCTCTCCCTCCAATCCCCTCTACTCTCTCCCCTCTCCCCTCTCCCCTCTCCCTCTCCCCTCCAATCCCCTCTCCCCTCTCCCCTCTCCCCTCCAATCACCTCTCCCCTCTCCCCTCTCCCCTCTCCCTCTCCCCTCTCCCCCTCTCCCCTCTCCTCCAATCCCTCTCCAATCCCCTCTCCCTCTCCCCTCTCCCTCTCCCCTCCAATCCCCTCTCCCCTCTCCCCCTCCCCTCTCCCCTCTCCCTCCAATCCCCTCTCCCCTCCAATCCCCTCTCCCCTCTCCCCTCTCCCCCATCCCCCCTCTCCCCTCTCCCCTCTCTCTCATCCCTCTCCCCTCTCCCCTCCCCTCTCTCTCATCCCTCTCCCCTCTCCCCTCTCTCTCATCCCTCTCCCCTCTCTCTCATCCCTCCCCCTCTCCCCCTCCCCACTCTCCCCTCTCCCCTCTCCCCTCTCCCCTCTCTCTCATCCCTCCCCCTCTCCCCTCCCCTCTCCCCTCTCCCTCTCCCCTCTCCCCTCCCTCTCTCTCATCCCTCCCCCTCTCTCTCATCCCTCCCCCTCTCCCCCTCCCCCTCACCACTCTCCCCTCTCTCTCATCCCTCCCCCTCTCCCCCTCCCCCTCACCCCTCTCCCCTCTCTCTCATCCCTCCCCCTCTCCCCTCTCCCCCTCTCTCATCCCTCTCCCCTCTCTCCCATCACTCCCCCTCTCCCCTCTCTCTCATCCCTCCCCCTCTCTCTCATCCCTCCCCTCTCTCCCCTCTCCCATCTCCCCTCTCTCTCATCCCTCTCCCCTCTCCCTCTCTCTCATCCCTCCCCCTCTCCCCTCTCCCCTCCCTCTCTCTCTCATCCCTCTCCCTCTCCCCTCCCCTCTCCTCTCTCTCATCCCTCTCCCCTCTCCCCCTCTTCCCTCTCTCTCATCCCTCTCCCTCTCCCCTCTCTCTCATCCTTCCCCCTCTCTCTCACCCCTCCCTCTCTCCCCCTCCCCCTCCCCTCTCCCCTCTCTCTCATCCCTCCCCCCTCCCCCTCTCCCCTCTCCTCTCTCTCTCATCCCTCTCCCCTCTCCCCTCTCCCCTCTCCTCTCTCTCATCCCTCTCCCCTCTCCCCTCTTCCCTCTCTCTCATCCCTCTCCCCTCTCCCCTCTCTCTCATCCTTCCCCCTCTCTCTCACCCCTCCCCCTCTCCCCCTCCCCCTCACCCCTCTCCCCTCTCTCTCATCCCTCCCCCTCTCCCCCTCCCCCTCTCCCCTCTTTCCTCTCTCTCATCCCTCTCCCCTCTCCCCTCTCCCCTCCCTCTCATCCCTCTCCCCTCTCTCTCATCACTCCCCCTCTCCCCTCTCTCTCATCCCTCCCCCTCTCTCTCATCCCTCCCCTCTCTCCCCTCTCCCATCTCCCCTCTCTCTCATCCCTCTCCCCTCTCCCCTCTCCCCTCTCCCCTCTCTCTCATCCCTCCCCCCCTCTCCCCTCTCCCCTCTCCTCTCTCTCTCATCCCTCTCCCTCTCCCCTCTCTCTCTCTCATCCCTCTCCCCTCTCCCCTCTTTCCTCTCTCTCATCCCTCTCCCCTCTCCCCTCTCTCTCATCCCTCCCCCTCTCCCCTCTCCCCTCTCCTCTCTCTCTCATCCCTCTCCCCTCTCCCCTCTCCTCTCTCTCATCCCTCTCCCCTCTCCCCTCTTTCCTCTCTCTCATCCCTCTCCCCTCTCCCCTCTCTCTCATCCCTCCCCCTCTCCCCTCTCCCCTCTCCTCTTTCTCTCATCCCTCTCCCCTCTCCCCTCTCCCCTCTCCCCTCTCTCTCATCCCTCCCCCTCTCCCCTCTCCCCTCTCCTCTCTCTCTCATCCCTCTCCCCTCTCCTCTCTCTCATCCCTCTCCCCTCTCCCCTCTTTCCTCTCTCTCATCCCTCTCCCCTCTCCCCTCTCTCTCATCCCTCCCCCTCTCCCCTCTCCCCTCTCCTCTCTCTCTCATCCCTCTCCCCTCTCCCCTCTCCTCTCTCTCATCCCTCTCCCCTCTCCCCTCTTTCCTCTCTCTCATCCCTCTCCCCTCTCCCCTCTCTCTCATCCCTCCCCCTCTCCCCTCTCCCCTCTCCTCTCTCTCTCATCCCTCCCCCTCTCCCCTCTCCCCTCTCCCCTCTCTCTCATCCCTCCCCCCTATCTGGAGACCTTTGATTTTCTCAGATTTTCCCTTTTGTCTTTTGAAAGTGCACTTAAAGCCTATAGCTGATAGGCAGACACATTTAAACACATGGGATCTTTTTGTCTACTCGTGCGATTGAAGTCACCCCCCCCCATCTTTCTGATGGTGAGGGGTGTGTGTAATTGGTCAGGGGGTGTGTCTATGAAGCCACTGCCTCTGGGCTACAGTTAAACCTTTGGTTCATTTCCTTTGGTACAGGATGCATTATAGCATTACATTTGATGCTATTTGTTCCATATGCCCGCTGCTTTGACACATACAGACCAGAGCCATGCTTTGATGACATGCTCTCAATGAGTTCATGGTGCAGCCACTTGTTACAAGAATGGTTTGATCCATGCTTTTATATTTCTCTATGAAGACTGAACACACATCCACACACATTCAGACACGCTCACACATGCAAACATGCACACATGCACACATGCACATCATTTGGAACTTGTAGTGTTGCACACACACTGCTGTTGAACCTTGCATTGTTCTCTTTAAACACACTCTCACTCACACACACTGCTGTTGAACCTTGCATTGTTCTCCTTAAACACACTCTCACTCACACACACTCTGCCAGGAGAGGATTACAAGTGGCAAGGAACGTGTGTGTGTGTGTGTGTGTGTGTGTGTGTGTGTGTGTGTGTGTGTGTGTGTGTGTGTGTGAGGTGTGTGTGTGTGTGTGTGTGTGTGTGTGTGTGTGTGTGTGTGTGTGTGTGTGTGTGTGTGTGTGTGTCTGTGTGTCTGTGTGTCTGTGTGTGTGAGAGGTGTGTGTGTGTGTGTGTGTCTGTGTGTGTGAGAGGTGTGTGTGTGTGTGTGTGTGTGTGTGTGTGTGTGTGTGTGTGTGTGTGTGTGTGTGTGTGTGTGTGTGTGTGTGTGTGTGTGTGTGTGTGTGTGTGTGTGTGTGTGTGTGTGTGTGTGTGTGTGTGAGAGTGTGTGTGTGTGTGTGTGTGTGTGTGTGTGTGTGTGTGTGTGTGTGTGTGTGTGTGTGTGTGAGGTGTGTGTGTGGTCTGGTGAGTGGTCTGGTGAGGGGTCTGGTGAGGGGTCTGGTCTGGTCTGGTGAGGGGTTTTGTGAGAGGTCTGGTGAGGGTTCTGGTGAGGTGTCTGGTCTGGTCGGGTGAGTGGTCTGGTGAGGGGTCTGGTGAGGGTTCTGGTGAGGGGTCTGGTGAGTGGTCTGGTGAGGGGTCTGGTCTGGTGAGTGATCTGGTGAGTGGTCTGGTGAGGGGTCTGGTCTGGTGAGGGGTCTGGTGAGGGGTCTGCTGAGGGGTCTGCTGAGGGGTCTGGTCTGGTCTGTTGAGTGGTCTGGTCAGGGGTCTGGTCTGGTGAGTGGTCTGGTGAGGGGTCTGGTGAGGGGTCTGGTCTGGTCTGTTGAGTGGTCTGGTCTGGTGAGTGGTCTGGTGAGGGGTCTGGTCTGGTGAGTGGTCTGGTCTGGTTAGTGGTCTGGTGAGGGGTCTGGTCTGGTCTGGTAAGGGGTCTGGTGAGTGGTCTTGGTGAGGGGTCTGGTGAATGTTCTGGTCTGGTGAGTGGCCTGGTGAGGGGTCTGGTCTTGTGAGTGGTCTGGTGAGGGGTCTGGTCTGGTGAGTGGTCTGGTCTGGTTACTGGTCTGGTGAGGGGTCTCGTCTGGTGAGGGGTCTGGTGAGGGGTCTGGTCTGGTCTGGTGAGGGGTTTTGTGAGAGGTCTAGTGAGGGTTGTGGTGAGGTGTCTGGTCTGGTCTGGTGAGTGGTCTGGTCTTGTGAATGGTCTGGTCTGGTGAGTGGTCTGGTCTGGTGAGGGGTCTGGTGAGGGGTCTGGTCTCGTCTGATGAGGGGTCTGTTGAGGGGTCTGGTCTGGTGAGTGGTCTGGTGAGGGGTCTGGTCTGGTGAGGGGTCTGGTCTGGTGAGGGGTCTGCTGAGGGGTCTGGTCTGGTGAGTGGTCTGGTCTGGTGAGGGGTCTGGTGAGGGGTCTGGTCTGGTGAGTGGTCTGGTTAGGGGTCTGGTCTGGTGAGGGGTCTGGTCTGGTGAGGGGTCTGGTGAGGGTTCTGATCTGGTGAGTGGTCTGGTGAGGGGTCTGGTCTGGTGAGTGGTCTGGTGAGGGGTCTGGTGAGGGGTCTGGTCTGGTGAGTGATCTGGTCTGGTGAGGGGTCTGGTGAGGGGTCTGGTCTTGTGAGTGGTCTAGTGAGTGGTCTGGTCTGGTGAGTGGTCTGGTCTTGTGAATGGTCTGGTGAGGGGTTTGGTCTGGTGAGTGGTCTGGTCTGGTGAGTGGTCTGGTCTTGTGAATGGTCTGGTCTGGTGAGTGGTCTGGTCTGGTGAGGGGTCTGGTCTGGTGAGGGTTCTGATCTGGTGAGTCGTCTGGTCTGGTGAGGGGTCTGGTCTGGTGAGTGGTCTGGTCTGGTGAATGGTCTGGCCTGTTGAGTTGTCTGGTCTGGTGAGGGGTCTGGTCTGGTGAGGGGCTTGGTCTGGTGAGTGGTCTGGTCTGATCTGGTGAGGGGTCTCTGGTCTGGTGAGGGGTCTGGTCTGGTGAATGGTCTGGTCTGGTGAGGGGTCTGTTCTGATGAGTGGTCTGGTGAGGGGTCTGGTCTGGTGAGTGGTCTGGTGAGTGGTCTGGTGAGGGGTCTGGTCTGGTCTGGTGTGTGGTCTGGTCCGGTGAGTGGTCTGGTGAGGGTCTGGTGAGGGGTTTGGTCTGTTGAGTGGTCTGGTGAGTGGTCTTTTGAGGTGTCTTGTCTGGTGAGTGGTTTGGTGAGTGATCTGGTGAGTGGTCTGTTGATTGATCTGGTCTGGTTAGTAGTCTGGTGAGGGCTCTGGTCTTGTGAGTTGTCTGGTGAGGGGTCTGGTGAGGGGTCTGGTGAGTGGTCTGGTGAGGGGTCTGGTCTGGTGAGTGGTCTGGTGAGGGGTCTGGTCTGGTGAGTGGTCTGGTGAGGGGTCTGGTGAGGGGTCTGGTCTGGTCTGTGTAGTGGTCTGGTGAGAGGTCTGGTCTGGTGAGGGGTCTGGTCTGGTGAGTGGTCTGGTGAGGGTTCTGGTCTGGTCCGTTGAATGGTCTGGTGAGGGGTCTGGTCTGGTGTGGGGGTGGTCTTGTGAGAGGTCTGGTATAGTCTGGTGAGTGGTCTGGTGAGGGGTCTGTTGATTGGTCTGGTCTGGTTAGTGGTCTGGTGAGTGGTCTGGTGAGGGGTCTGGTCTGGTCTGGTGTGTGGTCTGGTCCGGTGAGTGGTCTGGTGAGGGTCTGGTGAGGGGTTTGGTCTGTTGAGTGGTCTGGTGAGTGGTCTTTTGAGGTGTCTTGTCTGGTGAGTGGTCTGGTCTGGTGAGTGGTCTGGTCTTGTGAATGGTCTGGTCTGGTGAGTGGTCTGGTCTGGTGAGGGGTCTGGTCTGGTGAGGGTTCTGATCTGGTGAGTCGTCTGGTCTGGTGAGGGGTCTGGTCTGGTGAGTGGTCTGGTCTGGTGAATGGTCTGGCCTGTTGAGTTGTCTGGTCTGGTGAGGGGTCTGGTCTGGTGAGGGGCTTGGTCTGGTGAGTGGTCTGGTCTGATCTGGTGAGGGGTCTCTGGTCTGGTGAGGGGTCTGGTCTGGTGAATGGTCTGGTCTGGTGAGGGGTCTGTTCTGATGAGTGGTCTGGTGAGGGGTCTGGTCTGGTGAGTGGTCTGGTGAGTGGTCTGGTGAGGGGTCTGGTCTGGTCTGGTGTGTGGTCTGGTCCGGTGAGTGGTCTGGTGAGGGTCTGGTGAGGGGTTTGGTCTGTTGAGTGGTCTGGTGAGTGGTCTTTTGAGGTGTCTTGTCTGGTGAGTGGTTTGGTGAGTGATCTGGTGAGTGGTCTGTTGATTGATCTGGTCTGGTTAGTAGTCTGGTGAGGGCTCTGGTCTTGTGAGTTGTCTGGTGAGGGGTCTGGTGAGGGGTCTGGTGAGTGGTCTGGTGAGGGGTCTGGTCTGGTGAGTGGTCTGGTGAGGGGTCTGGTCTGGTGAGTGGTCTGGTGAGGGGTCTGGTGAGGGGTCTGGTCTGGTCTGTGTAGTGGTCTGGTGAGAGGTCTGGTCTGGTGAGGGGTCTGGTCTGGTGAGTGGTCTGGTGAGGGTTCTGGTCTGGTCTGTTGAATGGTCTGGTGAGGGGTCTGGTCTGGTGTGGGGGTGGTCTTGTGAGAGGTCTGGTATAGTCTGGTGAGTGGTCTGGTGAGGGGTCTGTTGATTGGTCTGGTCTGGTTAGTGGTCTGGTGAGGGGTCTGGTCTGGTCTGGTAAGGGGTCTGGTGAGGGGTCTGGTGAGTGGTCTTGGTGAGGGGTCTGATGAGTGGTCTGGTGAGTGGTCTTGGTGAGGGGTCTGGTGAATGTTCTGGTCTGGTGAGTGGTCTGGTGAGGGGTCTGGTCTGGTGAGTGGTCTGGTGAGGGGTCTGGTGAGGGGCCTGGTCTGGTCTGTTGAGTTGTCTGGTCTGGTGAGTGGTCTGGTGAGGGGTCTGGTCTGGTGAGTGGTCTGGTGAGGGGTCTGGTCTGGTCTGGTGAGTGGTCTGGTCTGGTGACTGGTCTTGGTGAGGGGTATGGTGAGTGGTCTGGTGAGTGGTCTTGGTGAGGGGTCTGGTGAATGTTCTGGTCTGGTGAGCGGTCTGGTGAGGGGTCTGGTCTTGTAAGTGTTCTGGTGAGGGGTCTGGTGAGGGGTCTGGTCTGGTGAGTGGTCTGGTCTGGTTAGTGGTCTGGTGAGGGGTCTCGTCTGGTTAGGGGTCTGGTGAGGGGTCTGGTCTGGTGAGGGGTTTTGTGAGAGGTCTAGTGAGGGTTCTGGTGAGGTGTCTGGTCTGGTCTGGTGAGGGGTCTGGTGAGTGGTCTGGTGAGGGGTCTGGTCTGGTGAGTGATCTGGTGAGTGGTCTGGTGAGGGGTCTGGTCTGGTGAGTGGTCTGGTGAGGGGTCTGGTGAGGGGTCTGGTGAGGGGTCTGGTCTGGTCTGTTGAGTGGTCTGGTCAGTGGTCTGGTCTGGTGAGTGGTCTGGTGAGGGGTCTGGTGAGGGGTCTGGTCTGGTCTGTTGAGTGGTCTGGTCTGGTGAGTGGTCTGGTGAGGGGTCTGGTCTGGTGAGTGGTCTGGTCTGGTTAGTGGTCTGGTCAGGGGTCTGGTCTGGTAAGGGGTCTGGTGAGTGGTCTTGGTGAGGGGTCTGGTGAGTGGTCTGGTGAGTGGTCTTGGTGAGGGGTCTGGTGAATGTTCTGGTCTGGTGAGTGGTCTGGTGAGGGGTCTGGTCTTGTGAGTGGTCTGGTGAGGGGTCTGGTCTGGTGAGTGGTCTGGTCTGGTTACTGGTCTGGTGAGGGGTCTCGTCTGGTGAGGGGTCTGGTGAGGGGTCTGGTCTGGTCTGGTGAGGGGTTTTGTGAGAGGTCTAGTGAGGGTTCTGGTGAGGTGTCTGGTCTGGTCTGGTGATTGGTCTGGTCTTGTGAATGGTCTGGTCTGGTGAGTGGTCTGGTCTGGTGAGGGGTCTGGTGAGGGGTCTGGTCTGTCTGATGAGGGGTCTGTTGAGGGGTCTGGTCTGGTGAGTGGTCTGGTGAGTGGTCTGGTGAGGGGTCTGGTCTGGTGAGGGGTCTGGTCTGGTGAGGGGTCTGCTGAGGGGTCTGGTCTGGTGAGGGGTCTGGTGAGTGGTCTGGTGAGGGGTCTGGTCTGGTGAGGGGTCTGGTGAGGGGTCTGGTCTGGTGAGTGGTCTGGTTAGGGGTCTGGTCTGGTGAGGGGTCTGGTCTGGTGAGGGGTCTGGTGAGGGTTCTGGTCTGGTGAGTGGTCTGGTGAGGGGTCTGGTCTGGTGAGGGGTTTGGTCTGGTGAGTGGTCTGGTCTGATCTGGTGAGGGGTCTCTGGTCTGGTGAGGGGTCTGGTCTGGTGAATGGTCTGGTCTGGTGAGGGGTCTGTTCTGATGAGTGGTCTGGTGAGGGGTCTGGGCTGGTGAGTGGTCTGGTGAGTGGTCTGGTGAGGGGTCTGGTCTGGTCTGGTGTGTGGTCTGGTCCGGTGAGTGGTCTGGTGAGGGTCTGGTGAGGGGTTTGGTCTGTTGAGTGGTCTGGTGAGTGGTCTGTGTGTGTGTGTGTGTGTGTGTGTGTGTGTGTGTGTGTGTGTGTGTGTGTGTGTGTGTGTGTGTGTGTGTGTGTGTGTGTGAGGTGTGTGTGTGGTCTGGTGAGTGGTCTGGTGAGGGGTCTGGTGAGGGGTCTGGTCTGGTCTGGTGAGGGGTTTTGTGAGAGGTCTGGTGAGGGTTCTGGTGAGGTGTCTGGTCTGGTCTGGTGAGTGGTCTGGTGAGGGGTCTGGTGAGGGTTCTGGTGAGGGGTCTGGTGAGTGGTCTGGTGAGGGGTCTGGTCTGGTGAGTGATCTGGTGAGTGGTCTGGTCTGGTGAGTGGTCTGGTGAGGGGTCTGGTGAGGGGTCTGCTGAGGGGTCTGGTCTGGTCTGTTGAGTGGTCTGGTCAGGGGTCTGGTCTGGTGAGTGGTCTGGTGAGGGGTCTGGTGAGGGGTCTGGTCTGGTCTGTTGAGTGGTCTGGTCTGGTGAGTGGTCTGGTGAGGGGTCTGGTCTGGTGAGTGGTCTGGTCTGGTTAGTGGTCTGGTGAGGGGTCTGGTCTGGTCTGGTGAGTGGTCTGGTCTGGTGACTGGTCTTGGTGAGGGGTCTGGTGAGTGGTCTGGTGAGTGGTCTTGGTGAGGGGTCTGGTGAATGTTCTGGTCTGGTGAGCGGTCTGGTGAGGGGTCTGGTCTTGTGAGTGTTCTGGTGAGGGGTCTGGTGAGGGGTCTGGTCTGGTGAGGGGTCTCGTCTGGTTAGGGGTCTGGTGAGGGGTCTGGTCTGGTGAGGGGTTTTGTGAGAGGTCTAGTGAGGGTTCTGGTGAGGTGTCTGGTCTGGTCTGGTGAGGGGTCTGGTGAGTGGTCTGGTGAGGGGTCTGGTGAGTGGTCTGGTGAGGGGTCTGGTCTGGTGAGTGATCTGGTGAGTGGTCTGGTGAGGGGTCTGGTCTGGTGAGTGCTCTGGTGAGGGGTCTGGTGAGGGGTCTGGTCTGGTCTGTTGAGTGGTCTGGTCAGGGGTCTGGTCTGGTGAGTGGTCTGGTGAGGGGTCTGGTGAGGGGTCTGGTCTGGTCTGTTGAGTGGTCTGGTCTGGTGAGTGGTCTGGTGAGGGGTCTGGTCTGGTGAGTGGTCTGGTCTGGTTAGTGGTCTGGTCAGGGGTCTGGTCTGGTAAGGGGTCTGGTGAGTGGTCTTGGTGAGGGGTCTGGTGAGTGGTCTGGTGAGTGGTCTTGGTGAGGGGTCTGGTGAATGTTCTGGTCTGGTGAGTGGTCTGGTGAGGGGTCTGGTCTTGTGAGTGGTCTGGTGAGGGGTCTGGTCTGGTGAGTGGTCTGGTCTGGTTACTGGTCTGGTGAGGGGTCTCGTCTGGTGAGGGGTCTGGTGAGGGGTCTGGTCTGGTCTGGTGAGGGGTTTTGTGAGAGGTCTAGTGAGGGTTCTGGTGAGGTGTCTGGTCTGGTCTGGTGATTGGTCTGGTCTTGTGAATGGTCTGGTCTGGTGAGTGGTCTGGTCTGGTGAGGGGTCTGGTGAGGGGTCTGGTCTCGTCTGATGAGGGGTCTGTTGAGGGGTCTGGTCTGGTGAGTGGTCTGGTGAGTGGTCTGGTGAGTGGTCTGGTCTGGTGAGGGGTCTAGTCTGGTGAGGGGTCTGGTCTGGTGAGGGGTCTGCTGAGGGGTCTGGTCTGGTGAGGGGTCTGGTGAGTGGTCTGGTGAGGGGTTTTGTGAGAGGTCTGGTGAGGGTTCTGGTGAGGTGTCTGGTCTGGTCTGGTGAGTGGTCTGGTGAGGGGTCTGGTGAGGGTTCTGGTGAGGGGTCTGGTGAGTGGTCTGGTGAGGGGTCTGGTCTGGTGAGTGATCTGGTGAGTGGTCTGGTGAGGGGTCTGGTCTGGTGAGTGGTCTGGTGAGGGGTCTGGTGAGGGGTCTGCTGAGGGGTCTGGTCTGGTCTGTTGAGTGGTCTGGTCAGGGTTCTGGTCTGGTGAGTGGTCTGGTGAGGGGTCTGGTGAGTGGTCTGGTGAGGGGTCTGGTGAGTGGTCTGGTGAGGGGTCTGGTCTGGTGAGTGATCTGGTGAGTGGTCTGGTGAGGGGTCTGGTCTGGTGAGTGCTCTGGTGAGGGGTCTGGTGAGGGGTCTGGTCTGGTCTGTTGAGTGGTCTGGTCAGGGGTCTGGTCTGGTGAGTGGTCTGGTGAGGGGTCTGGTGAGGGGTCTGGTCTGGTCTGTTGAGTGGTCTGGTCTGGTGAGTGGTCTGGTGAGGGGTCTGGTCTGGTGAGTGGTCTGGTCTGGTTAGTGGTCTGGTCAGGGGTCTGGTCTGGTAAGGGGTCTGGTGAGTGGTCTTGGTGAGGGGTCTGGTGAGTGGTCTGGTGAGTGGTCTTGGTGAGGGGTCTGGTGAATGTTCTGGTCTGGTGAGTGGTCTGGTGAGGGGTCTGGTCTTGTGAGTGGTCTGGTGAGGGGTCTGGTCTGGTGAGTGGTCTGGTCTGGTTACTGGTCTGGTGAGGGGTCTCGTCTGGTGAGGGGTCTGGTGAGGGGTCTGGTCTGGTCTGGTGAGGGGTTTTGTGAGAGGTCTAGTGAGGGTTCTGGTGAGGTGTCTGGTCTGGTCTGGTGATTGGTCTGGTCTTGTGAATGGTCTGGTCTGGTGAGTGGTCTGGTCTGGTGAGGGGTCTGGTGAGGGGTCTGGTCTCGTCTGATGAGGGGTCTGTTGAGGGGTCTGGTCTGGTGAGTGGTCTGGTGAGTGGTCTGGTGAGGGGTCTGGTCTGGTGAGGGGTCTGGTCTGGTGAGGGGTCTGGTCTGGTGAGGGGTCTGCTGAGGGGTCTGGTCTGGTGAGGGGTCTGGTGAGTGGTCTGGTGAGGGGTTTTGTGAGAGGTCTGGTGAGGGTTCTGGTGAGGTGTCTGGTCTGGTCTGGTGAGTGGTCTGGTGAGGGGTCTGGTGAGGGTTCTGGTGAGGGGTCTGGTGAGTGGTCTGGTGAGGGGTCTGGTCTGGTGAGTGATCTGGTGAGTGGTCTGGTGAGGGGTCTGGTCTGGTGAGTGGTCTGATGAGGGGTCTGGTGAGGGGTCTGCTGAGGGGTCTGGTCTGGTCTGTTGAGTGGTCTGGTCAGGGTTCTGGTCTGGTGAGTGGTCTGGTGAGGGGTCTGGTGAGGGGTCTGGTCTGGTCTGTTGAGTGGTCTGGTCTGGTGAGTGGTCTGGTGAGGGGTCTGGTCTGGTGAGTGGTCTGGTCTGGTTAGTGGTCTGGTGAGGGGTCTGGTCTGGTCTGGTAAGGGGTCTGGTGAGTGGTCTTGGTGAGGGGTCTGGTGAGTGGTCTGGTGAGTGGTCTTGGTGAGGGGTCTGGTGAATGTTCTGGTCTGGTGAGTGGCCTGGTGAGGGGTCTGGTCTTGTGAGTGGTCTGGTGAGGGGTCTGGTCTGGTGAGTGGTCTGGTCTGGTTACTGGTCTGGTGAGGGGTCTCGTCTGGTGAGGGGTCTGGTGAGGGGTCTGGTCTGGTCTGGTGAGGGGTTTTGTGAGAGGTCTAGTGAGGGTTGTGGTGAGGTGTCTGGTCTGGTCTGGTGAGTGGTCTGGTCTTGTGAATGGTCTGGTCTGGTGAGTGGTCTGGTCTGGTGAGGGGTCTGGTGAGGGGTCTGGTCTCGTCTGATGAGGGGTCTGTTGAGGGGTCTGGTCTGGTGAGTGGTCTGGTGAGGGGTCTGGTCTGGTGAGGGGTCTGCTGAGGGGTCTGGTCTGGTGAGTGGTCTGGTCTGGTGAGGGGTCTGGTGAGGGGTCTGGTCTGGTGAGTGGTCTGGTTAGGGGTCTGGTCTGGTGAGGGGTCTGGTCTGGTGAGGGGTCTGGTGAGGGTTCTGGTCTGGTGAGTGGTCTGGTGAGGGGTCTGGTCTGGTGAGTGGTCTGGTGAGGGGTCTGGTGAGGGGTCTGGTCTGGTGAGTGATCTGGTCTGGTGAGGGGTCTGGTCTTGTGAGTGGTCTAGTGAGTGGTCTGGTCTGGTGAGTGGTCTGGTCTTGTGAATGGTCTGGTGAGGGGTTTGGTCTGGTGATTGGTCTGGTCTGGTGAGTGGTCTGGTCTTGTGAATGGTCTGGTCTGGTGAGTGGTCTGGTCTGGTGAGGGGTCTGGTCTGGTGAGGGTTCTGATCTGGTGAGTCGTCTGGTCTGGTGAGGGGTCTGGTCTGGTGAGTGGTCTGGTCTGGTCTGGTGAATGGTCTGGCCTGTTGAGTTGTCTGGTCTGGTGAGGGGTCTGGTCTGGTGAGGGGCTTGGTCTGGTGAGTGGTCTGGTCTGATCTGGTGAGGGGTCTCTGGTCTGGTGAGGGGTCTGGTCTGGTGAATGGTCTGGTCTGGTGAGGGGTCTGTTCTGATGAGTGGTCTGGTGAGGGGTCTGGTCTGGTGAGTGGTCTGGTGAGTGGTCTGGTGAGGGGTCTGGTCTGGTCTGGTGTGTGGTCTGGTCCGGTGAGTGGTCTGGTGAGGGTCTGGTGAGGGGTTTGGTCTGTTGAGTGGTCTGGTGAGTGGTCTTTTGAGGTGTCTTGTCTGGTGAGTGGTTTGGTGAGTGATCTGGTGAGTGGTCTGTTGATTGATCTGGTCTGGTTAGTAGTCTGGTGAGGGCTCTGGTCTTGTGAGTTGTCTGGTGAGGGGTCTGGTGAGGGGTCTGGTGAGTGGTCTGGTGAGGGGTCTGGTCTGGTGAGGGGTCTGGTGAGGGGTCTGGTCTGGTGAGTGGTCTGGTGAGGGGTCTGGTGAGGGGTCTGGTCTGGTCTGTGTAGTGGTCTGGTGAGAGGTCTGGTCTGGTGAGGGGTCTGGTCTGGTGAGTGGTCTGGTGAGGGTTCTGGTCTGGTCTGTTGAATGGTCTGGTGAGGGGTCTGGTCTGGTGTGGGGGTGGTCTTGTGAGAGGTCTGGTATAGTCTGGTGAGTGGTCTGGTGAGGGGTCTGTTGATTGGTCTGGTCTGGTTAGTGGTCTGGTGAGGGGTCTGGTCTGGTCTGGTAAGGGGTCTGGTGAGGGGTCTGGTGAGTGGTCTTGGTGAGGGGTCTGATGAGTGGTCTGGTGAGTGGTCTTGGTGAGGGGTCTGGTGAATGTTCTGGTCTGGTGAGTGGTCTGGTGAGGGGTCTGGTCTGGTGAGTGGTCTGGTGAGTGGTCTGGTGAGGGGTCTGGTGAGGGGCCTGGTCTGGTCTGTTGAGTGGTCTGGTCTGGTGAGTGGTCTGGTGAGGGGTCTGGTCTGGTGAGTGGTCTGGTCTGGTTAGTGGTCTGGTGAGGGGTCTGGTCTGGTCTGGTGAGTGGTCTGGTCTGGTGACTGGTCTTGGTGAGGGGTCTGGTGAGTGGTCTGGTGAGTGGTCTTGGTGAGGGGTCTGGTGAATGTTCTGGTCTGGTGAGCGGTCTGGTGAGGGGTCTGGTCTTGTGAGTGTTCTGGTGAGGGGTCTGGTGAGGGGTCTGGTCTGGTGAGTGGTCTGGTCTGGTTAGTGGTCTGGTGAGGGGTCTCGTCTGGTTAGGGGTCTGGTGAGGGGTCTGGTCTGGTGAGGGGTTTTGTGAGAGGTCTAGTGAGGGTTCTGGTGAGGTGTCTGGTCTGGTGAGGGGTCTGGTCTGGTGAGTGGTCTGGTCTGGTGAATGGTCTGGCCTGTTGAGTTGTCTGGTCTGGTGAGGGGTCTGGTCTGGTGAGGGGCTTGGTCTGGTGAGTGGTCTGGTCTGATCTGGTGAGGGGTCTCTGGTCTGGTGAGGGGTCTGGTCTGGTGAATGGTCTGGTCTGGTGAGGGGTCTGTTCTGATGAGTGGTCTGGTGAGGGGTCTGGTCTGGTGAGTGGTCTGGTGAGTGGTCTGGTGAGGGGTCTGGTCTGGTCTGGTGTGTGGTCTGGTCCGGTGAGTGGTCTGGTGAGGGTCTGGTGAGGGGTTTGGTCTGTTGAGTGGTCTGGTGAGTGGTCTTTTGAGGTGTCTTGTCTGGTGAGTGGTTTGGTGAGTGATCTGGTGAGTGGTCTGTTGATTGATCTGGTCTGGTTAGTAGTCTGGTGAGGGCTCTGGTCTTGTGAGTTGTCTGGTGAGGGGTCTGGTGAGGTGTCTGGTGAGTGGTCTGGTGAGGGGTCTGGTCTGGTGAGTGGTCTGGTGAGGGGTCTGGTCTGGTGAGTGGTCTGGTGAGGGTTCTGGTCTGGTCTGTTGAATGGTCTGGTGAGGGGTCTGGTCTGGTGTGGGGGTGGTCTTGTGAGAGGTCTGGTATAGTCTGGTGAGTGGTCTGGTGAGGGGTCTGTTGATTGGTCTGGTCTGGTTAGTGGTCTGGTGAGGGGTCTGGTCTGGTCTGGTAAGGGGTCTGGTGAGGGGTCTGGTGAGTGGTCTTGGTGAGGGGTCTGGTGAATGTTCTGGTCTGGTGAGTGGTCTGGTGAGGGGTCTGGTCTGGTGAGTGGTCTGGTGAGTGGTCTGGTGAGGGGTCTGGTGAGGGGCCTGGTCTGGTCTGTTGAGTGGTCTGGTCTGGTGAGTGGTCTGGTGAGGGGTCTGGTCTGGTGAGTGGTCTGGTCTGGTGACTGGTCTTGGTGAGGGGTCTGGTGAGTGGTCTGGTGAGTGGTCTTGGTGAGGGGTCTGGTGAATGTTCTGGTCTGGTGAGCGGTCTGGTGAGGGGTCTGGTCTTGTGAGTGTTCTGGTGAGGGGTCTGGTGAGGGGTCTGGTCTGGTGAGTGGTCTGGTCTGGTTAGTGGTCTGGTGAGGGGTCTCGTCTGGTTAGGGGTCTGGTGAGGGGTCTGGTCTGGTGAGGGGTTTTGTGAGAGGTCTAGTGAGGGTTCTGGTGAGGTGTCTGGTCTGGTCTGGTGAGGGGTCTGGTGAGTGGTCTGGTGAGGGGTCTGGTGAGTGGTCTGGTGAGGGGTCTGGTCTGGTGAGTGATCTGGTGAGTGGTCTGGTCTGGTGAGTGGTCTGGTGAGGGGTCTGGTGAGGGGTCTGGTGAGGGGTCTGGTCTGGTCTGTTGAGTGGTCTGGTCAGGGGTCTGGTCTGGTGAGTGGTCTGGTGAGGGGTCTGGTGAGGGGTCTGGTCTGGTCTGTTGAGTGGTCTGGTCTGGTGAGTGGTCTGGTGAGGGGTCTGGTCTGGTGAGTGGTCTGGTCTGGTTAGTGGTCTGGTCAGGGGTCTGGTCTGGTAAGGGGTCTGGTGAGTGGTCTTGGTGAGGGGTCTGGTGAGTGGTCTGGTGAGTGGTCTTGGTGAGGGGTCTGGTGAATGTTCTGGTCTGGTGAGTGGTCTGGTGAGGGGTCTGGTCTTGTGAGTGGTCTGGTGAGGGGTCTGGTCTGGTGAGTGGTCTGGTCTGGTTACTGGTCTGGTGAGGGGTCTCGTCTGGTGAGGGGTCTGGTGAGGGGTCTGGTCTGGTCTGGTGAGGGGTTTTGTGAGAGGTCTAGTGAGGGTTCTGGTGAGGTGTCTGGTCTGGTCTGGTGATTGGTCTGGTCTTGTGAATGGTCTGGTCTGGTGAGTGGTCTGGTCTGGTGAGGGGTCTGGTGAGGGGTCTGGTCTCGTCTGATGAGGGGTCTGTTGAGGGGTCTGGCCTGGTGAGTGGTCTGGTGAGTGGTCTGGTGAGTGGTCTGGTGAGGGGTCTGGTCTGGTGAGGGGTCTGCTGAGGGGTCTGGTCTGGTGGGGGTCTGGTGAGTGGTCTGGTGAGGGTCTGGTCTGGTGAGGGGTCTGGTGAGGGGTCTGGTCTGGTGAGTGGTCTGGTTAGGGGTCTGGTCTGGTGAGGGGTCTGGTCTGGTGAGGGGTCTGGTGAGGGTTCTGGTCTGGTGAGTGGTCTGGTGAGGGGTCTGGTCTGGTGAGGGGTTTGGTCTGGTGAGTGGTCTGGTCTGATCTGGTGAGGGGTCTCTGGTCTGGTGAGGGGTCTGGTCTGGTGAATGGTCTGGTCTGGTGAGGGGTCTGTTCTGATGAGTGGTCTGGTGAGGGGTCTGGGCTGGTGAGTGGTCTGGTGAGTGGTCTGGTGAGGGGTCTGGTCTGGTCTGGTGTGTGGTCTGGTCCGGTGAGTGGTCTGGTGAGGGTCTGGTGAGGGGTTTGGTCTGTTGAGTGGTCTGGTGAGTGGTCTGTTGAGGTGTCTTGTCTGGTGAGTGGTTTGGTGAGTGATCTGGTGAGTGGTCTGTTGATTGATCTGGTCTGGTTAGTAGTCTGGTGAGGGCTCTGGTCTTGTGAGTTGTCTGGTGAGGGGTCTGGTGAGGGGTCTGGTGAGTGGTCTGGTGAGGGGTCTGGTCTGATGAGTGGTCTGCTGAGGGGTCTGGTCTGGTGAGTGGTCTGGTGAGTGGTCTGGTGAGTGGTCTGGTCTGGTTAGTGGTCTGGTGAGGGGTCTGGTGAGGGGTCTGGTTTGGTCTGTTGAGTGGTCTGGTCTGGTGAGTGGTCTGGTCTGGTTAGTGGTCTGGTGAGGGGTCTGGTCTGGTCTGGTAAGGGGTCTGGTGAGTGGTCTTGGTGAGGGGTCTAGTGAGTGGTCTGGTGAGTGGTCTTGGTGAGGGGTCTGGTGAATGTTCTGGTCTGGTGAGTGGTCTGGTGAGGGGTCTGGTCTTGTGAGTGGTCTGGAGAGTGGTCTGGTGAGGGGTCTGGTTTGGTGAGTGGTCTGGTCTGGTTAGTGGTCTGGTGAGGGGTCTCGTCTGGTGAGGGGTCTGGTGAGGGGTCTGGTCTGGTCTGGTGAGGGGTTTTGTGAGAGGTCTAGTGAGGGTTCTGGTGAGGTGTCTGGTCTGGTCTGGTGAGTGGTCTGGTGAGGGGTCTGGTGAGTGGTCTGGTGAGGGGTCTGGTGAGTGGTCTGGTGAGTGGTCTGGTCTGGTTAGTGGTCTGGTGAGGGGTCTCGTCTGGTTAGGGGTCTGGTGAGGGGTCTGGTCTGGTGAGGGGTTTTGTGAGAGGTCTAGTGAGGGTTCTGGTGAGGTGTCTGGTCTGGTCTGGTGAGGGGTCTGGTGAGTGGTCTGGTGAGGGGTCTGGTGAGTGGTCTGGTGAGGGGTCTGGTCTGATGAGTGATCTGGTGAGTGGTCTGGTCTGGTGAGTGGTCTGGTGAGGGGTCTGGTGAGGGGTCTGGTGAGGGGTCTGGTCTGGTCTGTTGAGTGGTCTGGTCAGGGGTCTGGTCTGGTGAGTGGTCTGGTGAGGGGTCTGGTGAGGGGTCTGGTCTGGTCTGTTGAGTGGTCTGGTCTGGTGAGTGGTCTGGTGAGGGGTCTGGTCTGGTGAGTGGTCTGGTCTGGTTAGTGGTCTGGTCAGGGGTCTGGTCTGGTAAGGGGTCTGGTGAGTGGTCTTGGTGAGGGGTCTGGTGAGTGGTCTGGTGAGTGGTCTTGGTGAGGGGTCTGGTGAATGTTCTGGTCTGGTGAGTGGTCTGGTGAGGGGTCTGGTCTTGTGAGTGGTCTGGTGAGGGGTCTGGTCTGGTGAGTGGTCTGGTCTGGTTACTGGTCTGGTGAGGGGTCTCGTCTGGTGAGGGGTCTGGTGAGGGGTCTGGTCTGGTCTGGTGAGGGGTTTTGTGAGAGGTCTAGTGAGGGTTCTGGTGAGGTGTCTGGTCTGGTCTGGTGATTGGTCTGGTCTTGTGAATGGTCTGGTCTGGTGAGTGGTCTGGTCTGGTGAGGGGTCTGGTGAGGGGTCTGGTCTCGTCTGATGAGGGGTCTGTTGAGGGGTCTGGTCTGGTGAGTGGTCTGGTGAGTGGTCTGGTGAGGGGTCTGGTCTGGTGAGGGGTCTGGTCTGGTGAGGGGTCTGCTGAGGGGTCTGGTCTGGTGAGGGGTCTGGTGAGTGGTCTGGTGAGGGGTCTGGTCTGGTGAGGGGTCTGGTGAGGGGTCTGGTCTGGTGAGTGGTCTGGTTAGGGGTCTGGTCTGGTGAGGGGTCTGGTCTGGTGAGGGGTCTGGTGAGGGTTCTGGTCTGGTGAGTGGTCTGGTGAGGGGTCTGGTCTGGTGAGGGGTTTGGTCTTGTGAGTGGTCTGGTCTGATCTGGTGAGGGGTCTCTGGTCTGGTGAGGGGTCTGGTCTGGTGAGGGGTCTGGTCTGGTGAATGGTCTGGTCTGGTGAGGGGTCTGTTCTGATGAGTGGTCTGGTGAGGGGTCTGGGCTGGTGAGTGGTCTGGTGAGTGGTCTGGTGAGGGGTCTGGTCTGGTCTGGTGTGTGGTCTGGTCCGGTGAGTGGTCTGGTGAGGGTCTGGTGAGGGGTTTGGTCTGTTGAGTGGTCTGGTGAGTGGTCTGTTGAGGTGTCTTGTCTGGTGAGTGGTTTGGTGAGTGATCTGGTGAGTGGTCTGTTGATTGATCTGGTCTGGTTAGTAGTCTGGTGAGGGCTCTGGTCTTGTGAGTTGTCTGGTGAGGGGTCTGGTGAGGGGTCTGGTGAGTGGTCTGGTGAGGGGTCTGGTCTGATGAGTGGTCTGGTGAGGGTTCTGGTCTGGTGAGTGGTCTGGTGAGTGGTCTGGTGAGTGGTCTGGTCTGGTTAGTGGTCTGGTGAGGGGTCTGGTGAGGGGTCTGGTTTGGTCTGTTGAGTGGTCTGGTCTGGTGAGTGGTCTGGTCTGGTTAGTGGTCTGGTGAGGGGTCTGGTCTGGTCTGGTAAGGGGTCTGGTGAGTGGTCTTGGTGAGGGGTCTAGTGAGTGGTCTGGTGAGTGGTCTTGGTGAGGGGTCTGGTGAATGTTCTGGTCTGGTGAGTGGTCTGGTGAGGGGTCTGGTCTTGTGAGTGGTCTGGTGAGTGGTCTGGTGAGGGGTCTGGTTTGGTGAGTGGTCTGGTCTGGTTAGTGGTCTGGTGAGGGGTCTCGTCTGGTGAGGGGTCTGGTGAGGGGTCTGGTCTGGTCTGGTGAGAGGTTTTGTGAGAGGTCTAGTGAGGGTTCTGGTGAGGTGTCTGGTCTGGTCTGGTGAGTGGTCTGGTGAGGGGTCTGGTGAGTGGTCTGGTGAGGGGTCTGGTGAGTGGTCTGGTGAGGGGTCTGGTCTGGTGAGTGGTCTGGTGAGGGGTCTGGTCTGGTGAGTGGTCTGGTGAGGGGTCTGGTGAGGGGTCTGGTCTGGTCTGGTGAAGGGTTTTGTGAGAGGTCTGGTGAGGGTTCTGGTGAGGTGTCTGGTCTGGTCTGGTGAGTGGTCTGGTGAGGGGTCTGGTGAGTGGTCTGGTGAGGGGTCTGGTGAGTGGTCTTGTGAGGGGTCTGGTCTGGTGAGTGATCTGGTGAGTGGTCAGGTGAGGGGTCTGGTCTGGTGAGGGGTCTGGTGAGGGGTCTGGTGAGGGGTCTGGTGAGGGGTCTGGTGAGGGGTCTGGTCTGGTCTGTTGAGTGGTCTGGTCTGGTGAGTGGTCTGGTGAGGGGTCTGGTGAGGGGTCTGGTCTGGTGAGTGGTCTAGTCTGGTTAGTGGTCTGGTGAGGGGTCTGGTGATTGGTCTGGTCTGGTTAGTGGTCTGGTGAGGGGTCTGGTCTGGTCTGGTAAGGGGTCTGGTGAGGGGTCTGGTGAGTGGTCTTGGTGAGGGGTCTGGTGAGTGGTCTGGTGAGTGGTCTTGGTGAGGGATCTGGTGAATGTTCTGGTCTTGTGAGTGGTCTGGTGAGGGGTCTGGTGAGGGGTCTCGTCTGGTGAGGGGTCTGGTGAGGGGTCTGGTCTGGTGAGGGGTCTGGTCTTGTGAATGGTCTGGTGAGGGGTTTGGTCTGGTGAGTGGTCTGGTCTGGTGAGTGGTCTGGTCTTGTGAATGGTCTGGTCTGGTGAGTGGTCTGGTCTGGTGAGGGGTCTGGTCTGGTGAGGGTTCTGATCTGGTGAGTCGTCTGGTCTGGTGAGGGGTCTGGTCTGGTGAGTGGTCTGGTCTGGTGAATGGTCTGGCCTGTTGAGTTGTCTGGTCTGGTGAGGGGTCTGGTCTGGTGAGGGGCTTGGTCTGGTGAGTGGTCTGGTCTGATCTGGTGAGGGGTCTGGTGAGGGGTCTGGTCTGGTGAGGGGTCTGGTCTGGTGAATGGTCTGGTCTGGTGAGGGGTCTGTTCTGATGAGTGGTCTGGTGAGGGGTCTGGTCTGGTGAGTGGTCTGGTGAGTGGTCTGGTGAGGGGTCTGGTCTGGTCTGGTGTGTGGTCTGGTCCGGTGAGTGGTCTGGTGAGGGTCTGGTGAGGGGTTTGGTCTGTTGAGTGGTCTGGTGAGTGGTCTTTTGAGGTGTCTTGTCTGGTGAGTGGTTTGGTGAGTGATCTGGTGAGTGGTCTGTTGATTGATCTGGTCTGGTTAGTAGTCTGGTGAGGGCTCTGGTCTTGTGAGTTGTCTGGTGAGGGGTCTGGTGAGGGGTCTGGTGAGTGGTCTGGTGAGGGGTCTGGTCTGGTGAGTGGTCTGGTGAGTGGTCTGGTGAGGGGTCTGGTCTGGTCCGGTGAGTGGTCTGGTGAGGGTCTGGTGAGGGGTCTGGTCTGGTTAGTGGTCTGGTGAGGGGTCTGGTCTGGTCTGGTAAGGGGTCTGGTGAGTGGTCTTGGTGAGGGGTCTAGTGAGTGGTCTGGTGAGTGGTCTTGGTGAGGGTCTGGTGAGTGGTCTGGTCTGGTTAGTGGTCTGGTGAGAGGTCTGGTCTGGTGAGTGGTCTGGTGAGGGGTCTGGTCTGGTCTGTTGAGTGGTCTGGTCTGGTGAGTGGTCTGGTGAGGGGTCTGGTGAGTGGTCTGGTGAGTGGTCTTGGTGAGGGGTCTGGTGAATGTTCTGTTCTGGTCAGTGGTCTGGTGAGGGGTCTGGTCTTGTGAGTGGTCTGGTGAGGGGTCTGGTCTGGTGAGTGGTCTGGTCTGGTTACTGGTCTGGTGAGGGGTCTGGTCTGGTGAGGGGTCTGGTGAGGGGTCTGGTCTGGTCTGGTGAGGGGTTTTGTGAGAGGTCTAGTGAGGGTTCTGGTGAGGTGTCTGGTCTGGTCTGGTGATTGGTCTGGTCTTGTGAATGGTCTGGTCTGGTGAGTGGTCTGGTCTGGTGAGGGGTCTGGTGAGGGGTCTGGTCTCGTCTGATGAGGGGTCTGTTGAGGGGTCTGGTCTGGTGAGTGGTCTGGTGAGTGGTCTGGTGAGGGGTCTGGTCTGGTGAGGGGTCTGGTCTGGTGAGGGTTCTGCTGAGGGGTCTGGTCTGGTGAGGGGTCTGGTGAGTGGTCTGGTGAGGGGTCTGGTCTGGTGAGGGGTCTGGTGAGGGGTCTGGTCTGGTGAGTGGTCTGGTTAGGGGTCTGGTCTGGTGAGTGGGGTCTGGTCTGGTGAGGGGTCTGGTGAGGGTTCTGGTCTGGTGAGTGGTCTGGTGAGGGGTCTGGTCTGGTGAGGGGTTTGGTCTGGTGAGTGGTCTGGTCTGATCTGGTGAGGGGTCTCTGGTCTGGTGAGGGGTCTGGTCTGGTGAATGGTCTGGTCTGGTGAGGGGTCTGTTCTGATGAGTGGTCTGGTGAGGGGTCTGGGCTGGTGAGTGGTCTGGTGAGTGGTCTGGTGAGGGGTCTGGTCTGGTCTGGTGTGTGGTCTGGTCCGGTGAGTGGTCTGGTGAGGGTCTGGTCTGGAGGTTTGGTCTGTTGAGTGGTCTGGTGAGTGGTCTGTTGAGGTGTCTTGTCTGGTGAGTGGTTTGGTGAGTGATCTGGTGAGTGGTCTGTTGATTGATCTGGTCTGGTTAGTAGTCTGGTGAGGGCTCTGGTCTTGTGAGTTGTCTGGTGAGGGGTCTGGTGAGGGGTCTGGTGAGTGGTCTGGTGAGGGGTCTGGTCTGATGAGTGGTCTGGTGAGGGGTCTGGTCTGGTGAGTGGTCTGGTGAGTGGTCTGGTGAGTGGTCTGGTCTGGTTAGTGGTCTGGTGAGGGGTCTGGTGAGGGGTCTGGTTTGATCTGTTGAGTGGTCTGGTCTGGTGAGTGGTCTGGTCTGGTTAGTGGTCTGGTGAGGGGTCTGGTCTGGTCTGGTAAGGGGTCTGGTGAGTGGTCTTGGTGAGGGGTCTAGTGAGTGTTCTGGTGAGTGGTCTTGGTGAGGGGTCTGATGAATGTTCTGGTCTGGTGAGTGGTCTGGTGAGGGGTCTGGTCTTGTGAGTGGTCTGGTGAGTGGTCTGGTGAGGGGTCTGGTTTGGTGAGTGGTCTGGTCTGGTTAGTGGTCTGGTGGGGGTGGTCTGGTGAGGGTCTGGTGAGGGGTCTGGTCTGGTCTGGTGAGGGGTTTTGTGAGAGGTCTAGTGAGGGTTCTGGTGAGGTGTCTGGTCTGGTCTGGTGAGTGGTCTGGTGAGGGGTCTGGTGAGTGGTCTGGTGAGGGGTCTGGTGAGTGGTCTGGTGAGGGGTCTGGTGAGTGGTCTGGTGAGTGGTCTGGTGAGGGGTCTGGTGAGTGGTCTGGTGAGGGGTCTGGTCTGGTGAGTGATCTGGTGAGTGGTCAGGTGAGGGGTCTGGTCTGGTGAGGGGTCTGGTGAGGGGTCTGGTGAGGGGTCTGGTCTGGTCTGTTGAGTGGTCTGGTCTGGTGAGGGGTCTGGTGAGGGGTCTGGTCTGGTGAGTGGTCTAGTCTGGTTAGTGGTCTGGTGAGGGGTCTGGTCTGGTCTGGTAGTGGTCTGGTGAGGGGTCTGGTCTGGTCTGGAGGGGTCTGGTGAGTGGTCTGGTGAGTGGTCTTGGTGAGGGGTCTGAGGGGTCTGTTCTGGTCTGGTGAGTGGTCTGGTGAGTGGTCAGGTGAGGGGTCTGGTCTGGTGAGGGGTCTGGTGAGGGGTCTGGTGAGGGGTCTGGTCTGGTGAGTGGTCTGGTCTGGTGAGTGGTCTGGTGAGGGGTCTGGTGAGGGGTCTGGTCTGGTGAGGGGTCTGGTGAGGGGTCTGGTCTGGTCTGGTTTTGTGAGGGGTTTAGTGAGGGTTCTGGTGAGGTGTCTGGTCTGGTCTGGTGAGTGGTCTGGTGAGGGGTCTGGTGAGTGGTCTGGTGAGGGGTCTGGTGAGTGGTCTGGTGAGGGGTCTGGTGAGTGGTCTGGTGAGTGGTCTGGTGAGGGGTCTGGTGAGTGGTCTGGTGAGGGGTCTGGTCTGGTGAGTGATCTGGTGAGTGGTCAGGTGAGGGGTCTGGTCTGGTGAGGGGTCTGGTGAGGGGTCTGGTGAGGGGTCTGGTCTGGTCTGTTGAGTGGTCTGGTCTGGTGAGGGGTCTGGTGAGGGGTCTGGTCTGGTGAGTGGTCTAGTCTGGTTAGTGGTCTGGTGAGGGGTCTGGTGATTGGTCTGGTCTGGTTAGTGGTCTGGTGAGGGGTCTGGTCTGGTCTGGTAAGGGGTCTGGTGAGGGGTCTGGTGAGTGGTCTTGGTGAGGGGTCTGGTGAGGGGTCTGGTCTGGTCTGGTGTGTGGTCTGGTGAGTGGTCAGGTGAGGGGTCTGGTCTGGTGAGGGGTCTGGTGAGGGGTCTGGTGAGGGGTCTGGTCTGGTCTGTTGAGTGGTCTGGTCTGGTGAGTGGTCTGGTGAGGGGTCTGGTGAGGGGTCTGGTCTGGTGAGTGGTCTAGTCTGGTTAGTGGTCTGGTGAGGGGTCTGGTGATTGGTCTGGTCTGGTTAGTGGTCTGGTGAGGGGTCTGGTCTGGTCTGGTAAGGGGTCTGGTGAGGGGTCTGGTGAGTGGTCTTGGTGAGGGGTCTGGTGAGTGGTCTGGTGAGTGGTCTTGGTGAGGGATCTGGTGAATGTTCTGGTCTTGTGAGTGGTCTGGTGAGGGGTCTGGTGAGGGGTCTCGTCTGGTGAGGGGTCTGGTGAGGGGTCTGGTCTGGTCTGGTGAGGGGTCTGGTCTTGTGAATGGTCTGGTGAGGGGTTTGGTCTGGTGAGTGGTCTGGTCTGGTGAGTGGTCTGGTCTTGTGAATGGTCTGGTCTGGTGAGTGGTCTGGTCTGGTGAGGGGTCTGGTCTGGTGAGGGTTCTGATCTGGTGAGTCGTCTGGTCTGGTGAGGGGTCTGGTCTGGTGAGTGGTCTGGTCTGGTGAATGGTCTGGCCTGTTGAGTTGTCTGGTCTGGTGAGGGGTCTGGTCTGGTGAGGGGCTTGGTCTGGTGAGTGGTCTGGTCTGATCTGGTGAGGGGTCTCTGGTCTGGTGAGGGGTCTGGTCTGGTGAATGGTCTGGTCTGGTGAGGGGTCTGTTCTGATGAGTGGTCTGGTGAGGGGTCTGGTCTGGTGAGTGGTCTGGTGAGTGGTCTGGTGAGGGGTCTGGTCTGGTCTGGTGTGTGGTCTGGTCCGGTGAGTGGTCTGGTGAGGGTCTGGTGAGGGGTTTGGTCTGTTGAGTGGTCTGGTGAGTGGTCTTTTGAGGTGTCTTGTCTGGTGAGTGGTTTGGTGAGTGATCTGGTGAGTGGTCTGTTGATTGATCTGGTCTGGTTAGTAGTCTGGTGAGGGCTCTGGTCTTGTGAGTTGTCTGGTGAGGGGTCTGGTGAGGGGTCTGGTGAGTGGTCTGGTGAGGGGTCTGGTCTGGTGAGTGGTCTGGTGAGTGGTCTGGTGAGGGGTCTGGTCTGGTCCGGTGAGTGGTCTGGTGAGGGTCTGGTGAGGGGTTTTGTGAGAGGTCTAGTGAGGGTTCTGGTGAGGTGTCTGGTCTGGTCTGGTGAGTGGTCTGGTGAGGGGTCTGGTGAGTGGTCTGGTGAGGGGTCTGGTGAGTGGTCTGGTGAGGGGTCTGGTGAGTGGTCTGGTGAGTGGTCTGGTGAGGGGTCTGGTGAGTGGTCTGGTGAGGGGTCTGGTCTGGTGAGTGATCTGGTGAGTGGTCAGGTGAGGGGTCTGGTCTGGTGAGGGGTCTGGTGAGGGGTCTGGTGAGGGGTCTGGTCTGGTCTGTTGAGTGGTCTGGTCTGGTGAGTGGTCTGGTGAGGGGTCTGGTGAGGGGTCTGGTCTGGTGAGTGGTCTAGTCTGGTTAGTGGTCTGGTGAGGGGTCTGGTGATTGGTCTGGTCTGGTTAGTGGTCTGGTGAGGGGTCTGGTCTGGTCTGGTAAGGGGTCTGGTGAGGGGTCTGGTGAGTGGTCTTGGTGAGGGGTCTGGTGAGGGGTCTGGTCTGGTCTGGTGTGTGGTCTGGTGAGTGGTCAGGTGAGGGGTCTGGTCTGGTGAGGGGTCTGGTGAGGGGTCTGGTGAGGGGTCTGGTCTGGTCTGTTGAGTGGTCTGGTCTGGTGAGTGGTCTGGTGAGGGGTCTGGTGAGGGGTCTGGTCTGGTGAGTGGTCTAGTCTGGTTAGTGGTCTGGTGAGGGGTCTGGTGATTGGTCTGGTCTGGTTAGTGGTCTGGTGAGGGGTCTGGTCTGGTCTGGTAAGGGGTCTGGTGAGGGGTCTGGTGAGTGGTCTTGGTGAGGGGTCTGGTGAGTGGTCTGGTGAGTGGTCTTGGTGAGGGATCTGGTGAATGTTCTGGTCTTGTGAGTGGTCTGGTGAGGGGTCTGGTGAGGGGTCTCGTCTGGTGAGGGGTCTGGTGAGGGGTCTGGTCTGGTCTAGTGAGGGGTCTGGTCTTGTGAATGGTCTGGTGAGGGGTTTGGTCTGGTGAGTGGTCTGGTCGGGTGAGTGGTCTGGTCTTGTGAATGGTCTGGTCTGGTGAGTGGTCTGGTCTGGTGAGGGGTCTGGTCTGGTGAGGGTTCTGATCTGGTGAGTCGTCTGGTCTGGTGAGGGGTCTGGTCTGGTGAGTGGTCTGGTCTGGTGAATGGTCTGGCCTGTTGAGTTGTCTGGTCTGGTGAGGGGTCTGGTCTGGTGAGGGGCTTGGTCTGGTGAGTGGTCTGGTCTGATCTGGTGAGGGGTCTCTGGTCTGGTGAGGGGTCTGGTCTGGTGAATGGTCTGGTCTGGTGAGGGGTCTGTTCTGATGAGTGGTCTGGTGAGGGGTCTGGTCTGGTGAGTGGTCTGGTGAGTGGTCTGGTGAGGGGTCTGGTCTGGTCTGGTGTGTGGTCTGGTCCGGTGAGTGGTCTGGTGAGGGTCTGGTGAGGGGTTTGGTCTGTTGAGTGGTCTGGTGAGTGGTCTTTTGAGGTGTCTTGTCTGGTGAGTGGTTTGGTGAGTGATCTGGTGAGTGGTCTGTTGATTGATCTGGTCTGGTTAGTAGTCTGGTGAGGGCTCTGGTCTTGTGAGTTGTCTGGTGAGGGGTCTGGTGAGGGGTCTGGTGAGTGGTCTGGTGAGGGGTCTGGTCTGGTGAGTGGTCTGGTGAGTGGTCTGGTGAGGGGTCTGGTCTGGTCCGGTGAGTGGTCTGGTGAGGGTCTGGTGAGGGGTCTGGTCTGGTTAGTGGTCTGGTGAGGGGTCTGGTCTGGTCTGGTAAGGGGTCTGGTGAGTGGTCTTGGTGAGGGGTCTAGTGAGTGGTCTGGTGAGTGGTCTTGGTGAGGGTCTGGTGAGTGGTCTGGTCTGGTTAGTGGTCTGGTGAGAGGTCTGGTCTGGTGAGTGGTCTGGTGAGGGGTCTGGTCTGGTCTGTTGAGTGGTCTGGTCTGGTGAGTGGTCTGGTGAGGGGTCTGGTCTGGTGAGTGGTCTGGTCTGGTTAGTGGTCTGGTGAGGGGTCTGGTCTGGTCTGGTAAGGGGTCTGGTGAGTGGTCTTGGTGAGGGGTCTGGTGAATGTTCTGGTCTGGTGAGTGGTCTGGTGAGGGGTCTGGTGAGGGGTCTGGTGAGGGGTCTGGTCTGGTCTGGTGAGGGGTTTTGTGAGAGGTCTGGTGAGGGTTCTGGTGAGGTGTCTGGTCTGGTCTGGTGAGTGGTCTGGTGAGGGGTCTGGTGAGGGGTCTGGTCTGGTCCGGTGAGTGGTCTGGTGAGGGGTCTGGTCTGGTGAGTGATCTGGTGAGTGGTCTGGTGAGGGGTCTGGTCTGGTCAGTGGTCTGGTGAGGGGTCTGGTGAGGGGTCTGGTCTGGTCTGTTGAGTGGTCTGGTCAGGGGTCTGGTCTGGTGAGGGGTCTGGTGAGGGGTCTGGTGAGGGGTCTGGTCTGGTCTGTTGAGTGGTCTGGTCTAGTGAGTGGTCTGGTGAGGGGTCTGGTCTGGTGAGTGGTCTGGTCTGGTTAGTGGTCTGGTGAGGGGTCTGGTCTGGTCTGGTAAGGGGTCTGGTGAGTGGTCTTGGTGAGGGGTCTGGTGAGTGGTCTGGTGAGTGGTCTTGGTGAGGGGTCTGGTGAATGTTCTGGTCTGGTGAGTGGTCTGGGGAGGGGTCTGGTCTTGTGAGTGGTCTGGTGAGGGGTCTGGTCTGGTGAGTGGTCTGGTCTGGTTACTGGTCTGGTGAGGGGTCTCGTCTGGTGAGGGGTCTGGTGAGGGGTCTGGTCTGGTCTGGTGAGGGGTTTTGTGAGAGGTCTAGTGAGGGTTGTGGTGAGGTGTCTGGTCTGGTCTGGTCAGTGGTCTGGTCTTGTGAATGGCCTGGTCTGGTGAGTGGTCTGGTCTGGTGAGGGGTCTGGTCTCGTCTGATGAGGGGTCTGTTGAGGGGTCTGGTCTGGTGAGTGGTCTGGTGAGTGGTCTGGTGAGGGGTCTGGTCTGGTGAGGGGTCTGGTCTGGTGAGGGGTCTGCTGAGGGGTCTGGTCTGGTGAGGGTCTGGTGAGTGGTCTGGTGAGGGGTCTGGTCTGGTGAGGGGTCTGGTGATGGGTCTGGTCTGGTGAGTGGTCTGGTTAGGGGTCTGGTCTGGTGAGGGGTCTGGTCTGGTGAGGGGTCTGGTGAGGGTTCTGGTCTGGTGAGTGGTCTGGTGAGGGGTCTGGTCTGGTGAGTGGTCTGGTGAGGGGTCTGGTGAGGGGTCTGGTCTGGTGAGTGATCTGGTCTGGTGAGGGGTCTGGTGAGGGGTCTGGTCTGGTGAGTGGTCTAGTGAGTGGTCTGGTCTGGTGAGTGGTCTGGTCTTGTGAATGGTCTGGTGAGGGGTTTGGTCTGGTGAGTGGTCTGGTCTGGTGAGTGGTCTGGTCTTGTGAATGGTCTGGTCTGGTGAGTGGTCTGGTCTGGTGAGGGGTCTGGTCTGGTGAGGGTTCTGATCTGGTGAGTCGTCTGGTCTGGTGAGGGGTCTGGTCTGGTGAGGGGTCTGGTGAGGGGTCTGGTCTGGTGAGGGGTCTGGTCTGGTGAGGGGTCTGGTCTGGTGAGGGGTCTGGTGAGGGGTCTGGTCTGGTGAGTGGTCTGGTGAGTGGTCTGGTTAGGGGTATGGTCTGGTGAGGGGTCTGGTCTGGTGAGTGGTCTGGTGAGGGGTCTGGTCTGGTGAGTGGTCTGGTGAGGGGTCTGGTGAGGTTCTAGTGAGGGGTCTGGTCTGGTGAGGGGTTTTGTGAGGGGTCTTGTGAGGGGTCTCGTGAGGTGTCTGGTCTGGTGAGGGGTCTGGTGAATGGTTTGGTGAGTGATCTGGTGAGTGGTCTGGTGAGGGCTCTGGTCTGTTGAGTGGTCTGGTGAGTGGTCTGTTGATTGATCTGGTCTGGTTAGTGGTCTAGTGAGGTGTCTGGTCTGGTGAGGGGTCTGGTGAATGGTTTGGTGAGGGGTCTGGTGAGTGGTCTGGTGAGGGGTCTGGTCTGGTGAGGGGTCTGGTGAGGGGTCTGGTCTGGTGAGTGGTCTAGTGATTGGTCTGGTCTGGTGAGGGGTCTGGTCTGGTGAGTGGTCTAGTGAGTGGTCTGGTCTTGTGAATGGTCTGGTGAGGGGTCTGGTCTGGTGAGTGGTCTAGTGAGTGGTCTGGTCTGGTGAGTGGTCTGGTCTTGTGAATGGTCTGGTCTGGTGAGTGGTCTGGTCTGGTGAGGGGTCTGGTCTGGTCTGGTGAGGGGTCTGGTCTGGTGAGTGGTCTGGTGAGGGGTCTGGTCTGGTGAGGGGTCTGGTCTGGTGAGGGGTCTGGTGAGGGGTCTGGTCTGGTGAGGGGTCTGGTGAGGGGTCTGGTCTGGTGAGTGGTCTGGTTAGGGGTCTGGTCTGGTGAGGGGTCTGGTCTGGTGAGGGGTCTGGTGAGGGTTCTGGTCTGGTGAGTGGTCTGGTGAGGGGTCTGATGAGGGGTCTGGTCTGGTCTGGTGAGGGGTCTGGTCTGGTCTGGTGAGGGGTTTTGTGAGGGGTCTGGTGAGGTGTCTGGTCTGGTGAGTGGTCTGGTGAGGGGTCTGATGAGGGGTCTGGTCTGGTCTGGTGAGGGGTCTGGTCTGGTCTGGTGAGGGGTTTTGTGAGGGGTCTGGTGAGGTGTCTGGTCTGGTGTGGTGAGTGGTCTGGTCTGGTGAGTGGTCTGGTGAGGGGTCTGGTCTGGTCTGGTGAGGGGTCTGGTCTGGTGAGTGGTCTGGTCTGGTGAGTGGTCTGGTGAGGGGTCTGGTGAGGGGTCTGGTCTGGTGAGGGGTCTGGTGAGGGGTCTGGTCTGGTGAGGGGTCTGGTGAGGGGTCTGGTCTGGTGAGGGGTCTGGTGAGGGGTCTGGTCTGGTGAGTGGTCTGGTTAGGGGTATGGTCTGGTGAGGGGTCTGGTGAGGGTTCTGGTCTGGTGAGTGGTCTGGTGAGGGGTCTGGTCTGGTGAGTGGTCTGGTGAGGGGTCTGGTGAGGGGTCTGGTCTGGTGAGTGGTCTGGTGAGGGTCTGGTGAGGGGTCTGGTCTGGTGAGGGGTTTTGTGAGGGGTCTGGTGAGGGGTCTGGCGAGGTGTCTGGTCTGGTGAGGGGTCTGGTGAGTGGTCTGGTGAGGGCTCTGGTCTGTTGAGTGGTCTGGTGAGTGGTCTGTTGATTGATCTGGTCTGGTTAGTGGTCTAGTGAGGGCTCTGGTCTGGTGAGTTGTCTGGTGAGTTGTCTGGTGAGGGGTCTGGTGAGGGGTCTGGTGAGTGGTCTGGTGAGGGGTCTGATGAGGGGTCTGGTCTGGTCTGGTGAGGGGTCTGGTCTGGTCTGGTGAGGGGTTTTGTGAGGGGTCTGGTGAGGTGTCTGGTCTGGTGTGGTGAGTGGTCTGGTCTGGTGAGTGGTCTGGTGAGGGGTCTGGTCTGGTCTGGTGAGGGGTCTGGTCTGGTGAGTGGTCTGGTGAGTGGTCTGTTGAGGGGTCTGGTCTGGTGAGGGGTCTGGTCTGGTGAGGGGTCTGGTGAGGGGTCTGGTCTGGTGAGGGGTCTGGTGAGGGGTCTGGTCTGGTGAGGGGTCTGGTGAGGGGTCTGGTCTGGTGAGTGGTCTGGTGAGTGGTCTGGTTAGGGGTATGGTCTGGTGAGGGGTCTGGTGAGGGTCTGGTCTGGTGAGTGGTCTGGTGAGGGGTCTGGTCTGGTGAGTGGTCTGGTGAGGGGTCTGGTGAGGGGTCTGGTCTGGTGAGTGGTCTGGTGAGGGTCTGGTGAGGGGTCTGGTCTGGTGAGGGGTCTGGTGAGGGCTCTGGTCTGTTGAGTGGTCTGGTGAGTGGTCTGGTCTGGTGAGTGGTCTAGTGAGTGGTCTGGTCTGGTGAGTGGTCTGGTCTTGTGAATGGTCTGGTGAGGGGTCTGGTCTGGTGAGTGGTCTAGTGAGTGGTCTGGTCTGGTGAGTGGTCTGGTCTTGTGAATGGTCTGGTCTGGTGAGTGGTCTGGTCTGGTGAGGGGTCTGGTGAGGGGTCTGGTCTCGTCTGGTGAGGGGTCTGGTCTGGTGAGTGGTCTGGTGAGGGGTCTGGTCTGGTGAGGGGTCTGGTCTGGTGAGGGGTCTGCTGAGGGGTCTGGTCTGGTGAGGGGTCTGGTGAGTGGTCTGGTGAGTGGTCTGGTCTGGTGAGGGGTCTGGTGAGGGGTCTGGTCTGGTGAGTGGTCTGGTTAGGGGTCTGGTCTGGTGAGGGGTCTGGTCTTGTGAGGGGTCTGGTGAGGGTTCTGGTCTGGTGAGGGGTATGGTCTGGTGAGTTGTCTGGTGAGGGGTCTGATGAGGGGTCTGGTCTGGTCTGGTGAGGGGTCTGGTCTGGTCTGGTGAGGGGTTTTGTGAGGGGTCTGGTGAGGTGCCTGGTCTGGTGTGGTGAGTGGTCTGGTCTGGTGAGTGGTCTGGTGAGGGGTCTGGTCTGATCTGGTGAGGGGTCTGGTCTGGTGAGTGGTCTGGTGAGTGGTCTGGTGAGGGGTCTGGTCTGGTGAGGGGTCTGGTCTGGTGAGGGGTCTGGTGAGGGGTCTGGTTTGGTGAGGGGTCTGGTGAGGGGTCTGGTCTGGTGAGGGGTCTGGTGAGGGGTCTGGTGAGTGGTCTGGTTAGGGGTATGGTCTGGTGAGGGGTCTGGTGAGGGGTCTGGTGAGGGGTCTGGTCTGGTGAGTGGTCTGGTGAGGGTCTGGTGAGGGGTCTGGTCTGGTGAGGGGTTTTGTGAGGGGTCTGGTGAGGGGTCTGGTGAGGTGTCTGGTCTGGTGAGGGGTCTGGTGAGTGGTCTGGTGAGGGCTCTGGTCTGTTGAGTGGTCTGGTGAGTGGTCTGTTGATTGATCTGGTCTGGTTAGTGGTCTAGTGAGGGCTCTGGTCCGGTGAGTTGTCTGGTGAGTTGTCTGGTGAGGGGTCTGGTGAGGGGTCTGGTGAGTGGTCTGGTGAGGGGTCTGGTCTGGTGAGGGTCTGGTGAGGGGTCTGGTCTGGTGAGTGGTCTAGTGAGTGGTCTGGTCTGGTGAGTGGTCTGGTCTTGTGAATGGTCTGGTGAGGGGTCTGGTCTGAGTGGTCTGTGAGTGGTCTGGTGAGGGGTCTGGTCTGGTGAGTGGTCTGGTCTTGTGATGGTCTGGTCTGGTGAGTGGTCTGGTCTGGTGAGGGGTCTGGTGAGGGGTCTGGTCTGGTCTGTGAGGGGTCTGGTGAGGGGTCTGGTCTGTGAGTGGTCTGGTGAGGGGTCTGGTCTGGTGAGGGGTCTGGTCTGGTGAGTGGTCTGGTGAGGGGTCTGGTCTGGTGAGGGGTCTGGTCTGGTGAGGGGTCTGGTCTGGTGAGGGGTCTGGTGAGGGGTCTGGTCTGGTGAGGGGTCTGGTCTGGGGTCTGGTCTGGTGAGGGGTCTGGTCTGGTGAGGGTCTGGTGAGGGTCTGGTCTGGTGAGTGGTCTGGTGAGGGGTCTGGTTGGTGAGTGGTCTGGTGAGGGGTCTGGTGAGGGTCTGGTCTGGTCTGGTGAGGGGTCTGGTGAGGGTCTGGTCTGGTGAGGGGTCTGGTGAGGGGTCTGGTCTGAGGGGTGGTCTGGTGAGGGTCTGGTGAGGGGTCTGGTCTGGTGAGGGGTCTGGTGAGTGGTCTGGTGAGGGGTCTGGTGAGGGTCTGGTCTGGTGAGGGGTCTGGTGAGTGGTCTGGTCTGATTGGTCTGGTCTGGTGAGTGGTCTGGTCTGGGGGGGTCTGGTGAGGGTCTAGTGAGTGGTCTGGTCTGGTGAGGGGTCTGGTCTGGTGAATGGTCTGGTGAGGGGTCTGGTCTGGTGAGTGGTCTGGTCTGGTGGTCTGGTCTGGTGAGGGGTCTGGTGAGGGGTCTGGTCTGGTGAGGGGTCTGGTGAGTGGTCTGGTGAGGGGTCTGGTCTGGTGAGGGGTCTGGTGAGGGGTCTGGTCTGGTGAGTGGTCTGGTGAGGGGTCTGGTCTGGTGAGGGGTCTGGTCTGGTGAGGGGTCTGGTGAGGGTTCTGGTCTGGTCTGGTCTGGTGAGGGGTCTGGTCTGGTGAGGGGTCTGGTGAGGGGTCTGGTCTGAGGGGTCTGGTCTGGTCTGGTGAGGGGTCTGGTCTGGTGAGGGGTCTGGTGAGGGTCTGGTCTGGTGAGGGGTCTGGTCTGGTGAGTGGTCTGGTGAGGGGTGGTCTGGTGAGGGGTCTGGTCTGGTGAGGGGTCTGGTCTGGTGAGGGGTCTGGTGAGGGGTCTGGTCTGGTGAGTGGTCTGGTGAGTGGTCTGGTCTGGTGAGTGGTCTGGTGAGGGGTCTGGTCTGGTGAGTGGTCTGGTGAGGGTCTGGTCTGGTGAGTGGTCTGGTGAGAGGGGTCTGGTGAGGGTCTGGTCTGGTCTGGTGAGGGGTCTGGTCTGGTGAGTGGTCTGGTGAGGGGTCTGGTGAGGTGGTCTGGTCTGGTGAGGGGTCTGGTCTGGTGAGGGGTCTGGTCTGGTGAGGGTCTGGTCTGGTGAGGGTCTGGTGATGGTCTGGTCTGGTCTGGTGAGTGGTCTGGTGAGGGTCTGGTCTGGTGAGGGGTCTGGTGAGTGGTCTGGTCTGTCTGGTCTGGAGTGGTCTAGTGAGGGTCTGGTCTGGTGAGGGTCTGGTGAGGGGTCTGGTCTGGTGAGGGGGGTCTGGTGAGGGGTCTGGTGAGGGGTCTGGTCTGGTGAGGGGTCTGGTGAGGGGTCTGGTCTGGTGAGTGGTCTGGTGAGGGTCTGGTGAGGGGTCTGGTCTGGTGAGGGGTCTGGTGAGGGGTCTGGTCTGGTGAGTGGTCTGGTGAGGGTCTGGTCTGGTGGTGGTCTGGTGAGGGTCTGGTGAGGGGTCTGGTCTGGTCTGGTGAGGTGGTCTGGTCTGGTGAGTGGTCTGGTGAGGGTCTGGTGAGGGGTCTGGTCTGGTGGTGGGTCTGGTCTGGTGAGGGGTCTGGTGAGGGTCTGGTCTGTCTGGTGAGGGGTCTGGTCTGGTGAGGGGTCTGGTGAGGGGTCTGGTGAGGGGTCTGGTCTGGTGAGGGGTCTGGTCTGGTGAGGGGTCTGGTGAGGGGTCTGGTCTGGTGAGGGTCTGGTGAGTGGTCTGGTCTGGTGAGGGTCTGGTCTGGTGAGTGGTCTGGTGAGGGGTCTGGTCTGGTGAGTGGTCTGGTGAGGGTCTGGTGAGGGGTCTGGTCTGGTCTGGTGAGTGGTCTGGTCTGGTGAGTCTGGTCTGGTGAGGGTCTGGTGAGGGGTCTGGTCTGGTGAGGGTCTGGTGAGGGGTCTGGTGAGGGTCTGGTGAGGTGTCTGGTCTGGTGAGGGTCTGTGAGGGTCTGGTCTGGTGAGGGTCTGGTCTGGTGAGTGGTCTGGTGAGGGTCTGGTCTGGTGAGGGGTCTGGTGAGTGGTCTGGTGAGGGTCTGGTCTGGTTAGGGTCTGGTGAGGGTCTGGTCTGGTGAGTGGTCTGGTCTGGTGAGGGTCTGGGTGAGGGGTCTGGTGAGGGGTCTGGTCTGGTGAGGGTCTGGTGAGGGTCTGGTCTGGTGAGGGTCTGGTCTGGTGAGGGGTCTGGTCTGGTGAGGGTCTGGTCTGGTGAGGGGTCTGGTCTGGTGTGGGTCTGGTCTGGTGAGTGGTCTGGTCTGGTGAGTGGTCTGGTGAGGGGTCTGGTGAGGGGTCTGGGTGAGTGGTCTGGTGGTCTGGTCTGGTGAGGGGTCTGGTGAGTGGTCTGGTGAGTGGTCTGGTCTGATTGGTCTGGTTAGTAGTCTGGTGAGGGCTCTGGTCTTGTGAGTGGTCTGGTGAGGGGTCTGTGAGGGTCTGGTGAGTGGTCTGGTGAGGGGTCTGGTCTGAGGGGTCTGGTGAGGGTCTGGTCTGGTCTGGTGAGGGTCTGGTGAGGGGTCTGGTGAGGGGTCTGGTCTGGTCTGAGTGAGGGGTTTGGTCTGGTCTGGTCTGGTGAGGGGTCTGGTCTGGTGAGGGGTCTGGTGAGGGGTCTGGTCTGGTGAGTGGTCTGGTGAGTGGTCTGGTCTGGTGAGGGTTTTCTGGTCTGGTGAGGTGGTCTGGTGAGGGGTCTGGTCTGGTGAGTGGTCTGGTGAGGGGTCTGGTCTGGTCTCGTGAGTGGTCTGGTCTGGTGAGGGGTCTGGTCTGGTGGGTCTGGTCTGGTCTGGTGAGGGGTTTCTGGTGAGGGGTCTGGTGAGGGGTCTGGTCTGGTCTGGTCTGGTGAGGGGTCTGGTGAGGGGTCTGGTCTGGTGAGTGGTCTGGTCTGGTGAGGGGTCTGGTCTGGTGAGTGGTCTGGTGAGGGGTCTGGTCTGGTGAGTCTGGTCTGGTGAGTGGTCTGGTGAGGGGTCTGGTCTGGTGAGGGTCTGGTGAGGGGTCTGGTCTGGTGAGTGGTCTGGTGGTCTGGTGAGGGGTCTGGTCTGGGGTCTGGTCTGGTCTGGTGAGGGGTCTGGTCTGGTCTGGTGAGGGGTCTGTGAGGGGTCTGGTGAGGGTCTGGTCTGGTCTGGTGAGGGGTCTGGTCTGGTGAGGGGTCTGGTGAGGGGTCTGGTCTGGTGAGTGGTCTGGTGAGGGGTCTGGTCTGGTGAGTGGTCTGGTGAGTGGTCTGTTGAGGGGTCTGGTCTGGTGAGTGGTCTGGTGAGGGTCTGGTCTGGTGAGTGGTCTGGTGAGGGGTCTGGTGAGGGGGGTCTGGTCTGGTGAGGGGTCTGGTCTGGTGAGGGGTCTGGTGAGGGGTCTGGTCTGGTGAGTGAGTCTGGTCTGGTCTGGTGAGGGGTCTGGTCTGGTGAGTGGTCTGGTGAGGGGTCTGGTCTGGTGAGTCTGGTCTGGTGGTCTGGTGAGGGGTCTGGTCTGGTGAGGGGTCTGTCTGGTGAGGGGTCTGGTGAGGGGTCTGGTCTGGTGGGGTCTGGTCTGGTCTGAGGGGTCTGGTGAGGGGTCTGGTCTGGTGAGGGTCTGTTGAGGGGTCTGGTCTGGTGAGTGGTCTGGTCTGGTGGTCTGGTCTGGTGAGGGGTCTGGTCTGGTGAGGGGTCTGGTGAGGGGTCTGGTCTGGTGAGTGGTCTGGTGAGTGGTCTGGTGAGGGGTCTGGTCTGGTGAGGGGTCTGGTGAGGGGTCTGGTGAGGGGTCTGGTGAGGGGTCTGGTCTGGTGGTCTGGTCTGGTGAGGGGTCTGGTCTGGTGAGGGGTCTGGTGAGGGTTCTGGTCTGGTGAGTGGTCTGGTGAGGGGTCTGGTCTGGTGAGTGGTCTGGTGAGGGGTCTGATGTGGGGTCTGGTCTGGTGAGTGGTCTGGTGAGGGGTCTGGTCTGGTGAGGGGTCTGGTGAGGGGTCTGGTCTGGTGAGTGGTCTGGTGAGGGTCTGGTGAGGGGTTTGGTCTGGTGGTCTGGTGAGGTCTGGTCTGGTCTGGTCTGGTGAGGGTCTGGTCTGTTGAGTGGTCTGGTGAGTGGTCTGTTGATTGATCTGGTCTGGTTAGTAGTCTGGTGAGGGCTCTGGTCTGGTGAGTTGTCTGGTGAGTTGTCTGGTGAGGGGTCTGGTGAGGGGTCTGGTGAGTGGTCTGGTGAGGGGTCTGGTCTGGTGAGGGGTCTGGTCTGGTGTCTGGTCTGGTGAGGGGTCTGGTGAGGGGTCTGGTCTGGTGAGTGGTCTGGTGAGGGTCTGGTGAGGTCTGGTCTGGTCTGGTGAGGGGTCTGGTCTGGTGGTCTGGTCTGGTGAGGGTCTGGTGAGGGGTCTGGTCTGGTGAGTGGTCTGGTGAGGGGTCTGGTGAGGGTCTGGTCTGGTCTGGTGAGTGGTCTGGTCTGGTGAGTGGTCTGGTGAGGGGGGTCTGGTCTGGTGAGGTCTGGTCTGGTCTGGTGGGTCTGGTCTGGTGAGTGGTCTGGTGAGTGGTCTGGTCTGGTGGTCTGGTCTGGTGAGGGGTCTGGTCTGGTGAGGGTCTGGTGAGGGTCTGGTCTGGTGAGTGGTCTGGTCTTGTGAGGGGTCTGGTGAGGGGTCTGGTCTGGTGAGTGGTCTGGTGAGGGGTGGTCTGGTGAGGGGTGGTCTGGTGAGGGGTCTGGTGAGGGGTCTGGTCTGGTCTGGTGAGGGGTCTGGTCTGGTGAGGGGTTTTCTGAGGGGTCTGGTGAGGGTCTGGTCTGGTGTGGTGAGTGGTCTGGTCTGGTGAGTGGTCTGGTGAGGGTCTGGTCTGGTGAGGGGTCTGGTCTGGTGAGTGGTCTGGTGAGTGGTCTGGTGAGGGTCTGGTCTGGTCTGGTCTGGTGAGGGGTGGTCTGGTCTGGTGAGTCTGGTCTGGTGAGGGGGGTCTGGTCTGGTGAGGGGTCTGGTGAGGGGTCTGGTCTGGTGAGTGGTCTGGTGAGTGGTCTGGTGAGGGGTCTGGTCTGGTGAGGGGTCTGGTGAGGGTCTGGTGAGTCTGGTCTGGTGAGGGGTCTGGTCTGGTGAGGGGTCTGGTGAGGGTCTGGTCTGGTGAGGGTCTGGTGAGGGGTCTGGTCTGGTGAGGGGTCTGGTGAGGGTCTGGTGAGGGGTCTGGTCTGGTCTGGTGTCTGGTCTGGTGAGGGGTCTGGTGAGGGGTCTGGTCTGGTGAGTGGTCTGGTGAGTGGTCTGGTCTGGTGAGGGGTCTGGTGAGGGTCTGGTCTGGTGAGGGGTCTGGTGTGAATGGTCTGGTGAGTGGTCTGGTCTGGTCTGGTGAGTGGTCTAGTGAGTGGTCTGGTCTGGTGAGGGTCTGGTGAGGGGTCTGGTCTGGTGAGGGGTCTGGTGAGTGGTCTGGTGAGGGGTCTGGTCTGGTGAGGGTCTGTTGAGGGGTCTGGTCTGGTGAGTGGTCTGGTGAGGGGTCTGGTCTGGTGAGTGGTCTGGTGAGGGGTCTGGTCTGGTGAGGGTCTGGTGAGGGGTCTGGTGAGGGGTCTGGTCTGGTGAGGGGTCTGGTGAGGGGTCTGGTCTGGTGAGGGGTCTGGTCTGGTCTGGTGAGGGGTTTCTGGTGAGGGGTCTGGTGAGGGTCTGGTCTGGTCTGGTCTGGTGAGTGGTCTGGTCTGGTGAGTGGTCTGGTGAGGGGTCTGAGGGGTCTGGTCTGGTCTGGTGAGGGGTCTGGTCTGGTCTGGTGAGGGGTCTGGTGAGTGGTCTGGTGAGGTGTCTGGTCTGGTCTGGTGAGGGGTCTGGTCTGGTGAGTGGTCTGGTGAGGGGTCTGGTCTGTCTGGTGAGGGGTCTGGTCTGGTGAGGGGTCTGGTCTGGTGAGGGTCTGGTCTGGTGAGGGGTCTGGTCTGGTGAGGGGTCTGGTGAGGGTCTGGTCTGGTGAGGGGTCTGGTCTGGTGAGGGGTCTGGTGAGGGGTCTGGTGAGGGGTCTGGTTGGGGATGGTCTGGTGAGGGGTCTGGTGAGGGGTCTGGTGAGGGTCTGGTGAGGGGTCTGGTCTGGTGAGGGGTTTTGTGAGGGGTCTGGTGAGGGGTCTGGTGAGGTGTCTGGTCTGGTGAGGGGTCTGGTGAGTGGTCTGGTGAGGGCTCTGGTCTGTTGAGTGGTCTGGTGAGTGGTCTGTTGATTGATCTGGTCTGGTTAGTGGTCTAGTGAGGGCTCTGGTCCGGTGAGTTGTCTGGTGAGTTGTCTGGTGAGGGGTCTGGTGAGGGGTCTGGTGAGTGGTCTGGTGAGGGGTCTGGTCTGATGAGGGGTCTGGTGAGGGGTCTGGTCTGGTGAGTGGTCTAGTGAGTGGTCTGGTCTGGTGAGTGGTCTGGTCTTGTGAATGGTCTGGTGAGGGGTCTGGTCTGGTGAGTGGTCTAGTGAGTGGTCTGGTCTGGTGAGTGGTCTGGTCTTGTGAATGGTCTGGTCTGGTGAGTGGTCTGGTCTGGTGAGGGGTCTGGTGAGGGGTCTGGTCTCGTCTGTTGAGGGGTCTGTTGAGGGGTCTGGTCTGGTGAGTGGTCTGGTGAGGGGTCTGGTCTGGTGAGGGGTCTGGTCTGGTGAGGGGTCTGCTGAGGGGTCTGGTCTGGTGAGGGGTCTGGTGAGTGGTCTGGTGAGGGGTCTGGTCTGGTGAGGGGTCTGGTGAGGGGTCTGGTCTGGTGAGTGGTCTGGTTAGGGGTCTGGTCTGGTGAGGGGTCTGGTCTGGTGAGGGGTCTGGTGAGGGTTCTGGTCTGGTGAGTGGTCTGGTGAGGGGTATGGTCTGGTGAGTGGTCTGGTGAGGGGTCTGATGAGGGGTCTGGTCTGGTCTGGTGAGGGGTCTGGTCTGGTCTGGTGAGGGGTTTTGTGAGGGGTCTGGTGAGAGGTCTGGTGAGTGGTCTGATGAGGGGTTTGGTCTGGTGAGTGATCTGGTGAGTGGTCTGGTGAGGGGTCTGGTGAGGGGTCTGGTCTGTTGAGTGGTCTGGTGAGTGGTCTGTTGATTGATCTGGTCTGGTTAGTAGTCTGGTGAGGGCTCTGGTCTTGTGAGTTGTCTGGTGAGGGGTCTGGTGAGGGGTCTGGTGAGTGGTCTGGTGAGGGGTCTGGTCTGGTGAGGGGTCTGGTCTGGTGAGGGGTCTGGTGAGGGGCCTGGTGAGGGGTCTGGTCTGGTAAGTAGTCTGGTGAGTGGTCTGGTGAGGGGTCTCGTCTGGTGAGGGGTCTGGTGAGGGGTCTGGTCTGGTGAGTTGTCTGGTGAGGGGTCTGGTCTGGTGAGTGGTCTGGTGAGGGGTCTGGTGAGGGGTCTGGTCTGGTCTGGTGAGTGGTCTGGTCTGGTGAGTGGTCTGGTGAGGGTCTGGTGAGGGGTCTGGTCTGGTCTGGTGAGGGGTTTTGTGAGGGGTCTGGTGAGGTGTCTGGTCTGTTGTGGTGAGTGGTCTGGTCTGGTGAGTGGTCTGCTGAGTGGTCTGGTGAGGGGTCTGGTCTGGTGAGGGGTCTGGTCTGGTGAGGGGTCTGGTGAGGGGTCTGGTCTGGTGAGTGGTCTGGTGAGTGGTCTGGTTAGGGGTATGGTCTGGTGAGGGTTCTGGTCTGGTGAGTGGTCTGGTGAGGGGTCTGGTCTGGTGAGTGGTCTGGTGAGGGGTCTGGTGAGGGGTCTGGTCTGGTCTGGTGAGTGGTCTGGTCTGGTGAGTGGTCTGGTGAGGGTCTGGTGAGGGGTCTGGTCTGGTGAGGGGTTTTGTGAGGGGTCTGGTGAGGGTTCTGGTGAGGTGTCTGGTCTGGTGAGGGGTCTGGTGAATGGTTTGGTGAGTGATCTGGTGAGTGGTCTGGTGAGGGCTCTGGTCTGGTGAGGGGTCTGGTGAGTGGTCTGTTGATTGATCTGGTCTGGTTAGTGGTCTAGTGAGGGCTCTGGTCTGGTGAGTTGTCTGGTGAGTTGTCTAGTGAGGGGTCTGGTGAGGGGTCTGGTGAGGGGTCTGGTCTGGTGAGGGCGACTGGTGAGGGGTCTGGTCTGGTGAGTGGTCTAGTGAGTGGTCTGGTGAGGGGTCTGGTCTGGTGAGGGGTCTGGTGAGGGGTCTGGTCTGGTGAGTTGTCTGGTGAGGGGTCTGGTCTGGTGAGTGGTCTGGTGAGGGGTCTGGTGAGGGGTCTGGTCTGGTCTGGTGAGTGGTCTGGTCTGGTGAGTGGTCTGGTGAGGGTCTGGTGAGGGGTCTGGTCTGGTCTGGTGAGGGGTTTTGTGAGGGGTCTGGTGAGGTGTCTGGTCTGTTGTGGTGAGTGGTCTGGTCTGGTGAGTGGTCTGCTGAGTGGTCTGGTGAGGGGTCTGGTCTGGTGAGGGGTCTGGTCTGGTGAGGGGTCTGGTGAGGGGTCTGGTCTGGTGAGTGGTCTGGTGAGTGGTCTGGTTAGGGGTATGGTCTGGTGAGGGTTCTGGTCTGGTGAGTGGTCTGGTGAGGGGTCTGGTCTGGTCTGGTGAGTGGTCTGGTCTGGTGAGTGGTCTGGTGAGGGTCTGGTGAGGGGTCTGGTCTGGTGAGGGGTTTTGTGAGGGGTCTGGTGAGGGTTCTGGTGAGGTGTCTGGTCTGGTGAGGGGTCTGGTGAATGGTTTGGTGAGTGATCTGGTGAGTGGTCTGGTGAGGGCTCTGGTCTGGTGAGGGGTCTGGTGAGTGGTCTGTTGATTGATCTGGTCTGGTTAGTGGTCTAGTGAGGGCTCTGGTCTGGTGAGTTGTCTGGTGAGTTGTCTGGTGAGGGTCTGGTGAGGGGTCTGGTGAGGGGTCTGGTCTGGTGAGGGCGACTGGTGAGGGGTCTGGTCTGGTGAGTGGTCTAGTGAGTGGTCTGGTCTGGTGAGTGGTCTGGTCTTGTGAATGGTCTGGTCTGGTGAGTGGTCTGGTCTGGTGAGGGGTCTGGTGAGGGTCTGGTGAGGGGTCTGGTCTGTTGAGTGGTCTGGTGAGTGGTCTGTTGAGGTGTCTTGTCTGGTGAGTGGTTTGCTGAGTGATCTGGTGAGTGGTCTGTTGATTGATCTCGTCTGGTTAGTAGTCTGGTGAGGGCTCTGGTCTTGTGAGTTGTCTGGTGAGGGGTTTGGTGAGGGGTCTGGTGAGTGGTCTGGTGAGGGGTCTGGTCTGGTGAGGGGTCTGGTGAGCGGTCTGATGAGGGGTCTGGTCTGGTAAGTAGTCTGGTGAGTGGTCTGGTGAGGGGTCTGGTCTGGTGAGGGGTATGGTCTGGTGAGGGGTCTGGTGAGGGGTCTGGTCTGGTGAGTGGTCTGGTGAGGGGTCTGGTCTGGTGAGTGGTCTGGTGAGGGTCTGGTGAGGGGTCTGGTCTGGTCTGGTGAGGGGTTTTGTGAGGTGTCTGGTCTGGTGAGGGGTCTGGTGAGTGGTTTGGTGAGTGATCTGGTGAGGGGTCTGGTGAGGGGTCTCGTGAGTGGTCTGGTGAGAGGTCTGGTCTGGTGAGTTGTCTGGTGAGGGGTCTGGTCTGGTCTGGTGAGGGGTTTTGTGAGGGGTCTGGTGAGGGGTCTGGTCTGGTGAGTGGTCTGGTGAGGGGTCTGGTGAGGGGTCTGGTCTGTTGAGTGGTCTGGTCTGGTGAGAGGTCTGGTCTGATGAGTGGTCTGGTGAGGGGTCTGGTCTGTTGAGTGGTCTGGTGAGTGGTCTGTTGATTGATCTGGTCTGGTTACTGGTCTGGTGAGGGCTCTGGTCTGGTGAGTTGTCTGGTGAGGGGTCTGGTGAGGGGTCTGGTGAGGGGTCTGGTCTGGTCTGGTGAGGGGTCTGGTCTGGTCTGGTGAGGGGTTTTGTGAGGGGTCTGGTGAGAGGTCTGGTGAGTGGTCTGGTGAGGGGTCTGGTCTGGTGAGTGATCTGGTGAGTGGTCTGGTGAGGGGTCTGGTGAGGGGTGTGGTCTGTTGAGTGGTCTGGTGAGTGGTCTGTTGATTGATCTGGTCTGGTTAGTAGTCTGGTGAGGGCTCTGGTCTTGTGAGTTGTCTGGTGAGGGGTCTGGTGAGGGGTCTGGTCTGGTGAGGGGTCTGGTCTGGTGAGGGGTCTGGTGAGGGGTCTGGTCTGGTAAGTAGTCTGGTGAGTGGTCTGGTGAGGGGTCTGGTCTGGTGAGTTGTCTGGTGAGGGGTCTGGTCTGGTGAGTGGTCTGGTGAGGGGTCTGGTGAGGGGTCTGGTCTGGTCTGGTGAGTGGTCTGGTCTGGTGAGTGGTCTGGTGAGGGTCTGGTGAGGGGTCTGGTCTGGTCTGGTGAGGGGTTTTGTGAGGGGTCTGGTGAGGTGTCTGGTCTGGTCTGGTGTGGTGAGTGGTCTGGTCTGGTGAGTGGTCTGGTGAGGGGTCTGGTCTGGTCTGGTGAGGGGTCTGTTGAGGGGTCTGGTCTGGTGAGTGGTCTGGTGAGTGGTCTGGTGAGGGGTCTGGTCTGGGGAGGGGTCTGGTCTGGTGAGGGGTCTGGTGAGGGGTCTGGTCTGGTGAGGGGTCTGGTGAGGGGTCTGGTCTGGTGAGTGGTCTGGTGAGTGGTCTGGTTAGGGGTATGGTCTGGTGAGGGGTCTGGTGAGGGTTCTGGTCTGGTGAGTGGTCTGGTGAGGGGTCTGGTCTGGTGAGGGGTCTGGTGAGGGGTCTGGTCTGGTCTGGTGAGTGGTCTGGTGAGGGTCTGGTGAGGGGTCTGGTCTGGTGAGGGGTCTGGTGAATGGTTTGGTGAGTGATCTGGTGAGTGGTCTGGTGAGGGCTCTGGTCTGTTGAGTGGTCTGGTGAGTGGTCTGTTGATTGATCTGGTCTGGTTAGTGGTCTAGTGAGGGCTCTGGTCTGGTGAGTTGTCTGGTGAGTTGTCTGGTGAGGGGTCTGGTGAGGGGTCTGGTGAGTGGTCTGTTGAGGGGTCTGGTCTGGTGAGTGGTCTGGTGAGGGGTCTGGTCTGGTGAGTTGTCTGGTGAGGGGTCTGGTCTGGTGAGTGGTCTGGTGAGGGGTCTGGTGAGGGGTCTGGTCTGGTCTGGTGAGTGGTCTGGTCTGGTGAGGGTCTGGTGAGGGGTCTGGTCTGGTCTGGTGAGGGGTTTTGTGAGGGGTCTGGTGAGGTGTCTGGTCTGGTCTGGTGTGGTGAGTGGTCTGGTCTGGTGAGTGGTCTGGTGAGGGGTCTGGTCTGGTCTGGTGAGGGGTCTGTTGAGGGGTCTGGTCTGGTGAGTGGTCTGGTGAGTGGTCTGGTGAGGGGTCTGGTCTGGTGAGGGGTCTGGTCTGGTGAGGGGTCTGGTGAGGGGTCTGGTCTGGTGAGGGGTCTGGTCTGGTGAGGGGTCTGGTGAGGGGTCTGGTCTGGTGAGTGGTCTGGTGTGGTCTGGTTAGGGGTATGGTCTGGTGAGGGGTCTGGTGAGGGTTCTGGTCTGGTGAGTGGTCTGGTGAGGGGTCTGGTGAGGGGTCTGGTCTGGTCTGGTGAGTGGTCAGGTCTGGTCTGGTGAGTGGTCTGGTCTGGTGAGTGGTCTGGTGAGGGTCTGGTGAGGGGTCTGGTCTGGTCTGGTGAGGGGTTTTGTGAGGGGTCTGGTGAGGTGTCTGGTCTGGTCTGGTGTTTGGTGAGTGGTCTGGTCTGGTGAGTGGTCTGGTTAGGGGTCTGGTCTGGTCTGGTGAGGGGTCTGTTGAGGGGTCTGGTCTGGTGAGTGGTCTGGTGAGTGGTCTGGTGAGGGGTCTGGTGAGGGGTCTGGTCTGGTGAGGGGTCTGGTGAGGGGTCTGTTCTGGTGAGTGGTCTGGTGAGTGGTCTGGTTAGGGGTATGGTCTGGTGAGGGGTCTGGTGAGGGTTCTGGTCTGGTGAGTGGTCTGGTGAGGGGTCTGGTGAGGGGTCTGGTCTGGTCTGGTGAGTGGTCTGGTGAGGGTCTGGTGAGGGGTCTGGTCTGGTGAGGGGTTTTGTGAGGGGTCTGGTGAGGGGTCTGGTGAGGTGTCTGGTCTGGTGAGGGGTCTGGTGAATGGTTTGGTGAGTGATCTGGTGAGTGGTCTGGTGAGTGGTCTGTTGATTGATCTGGTCTGGTTAGTGGTCTAGTGAGGGCTCTGGTCTGGTGAGTTGTCTGGTGAGTTGTCTGGTGAGGGGTCTGGTGAGGGGTCTGGTGAGTGGTCTGTTGAGGGGTCTGGTCTGGTGAGTGGTCTGGTGAGGGGTCTGGTGAGGGGTCTGGTCTGGTGAGTGGTCTGGTGAGGGGGGTCTGGTGAGTGGTCTGGTGAGGGGTCTGGTCTGGTCTGGTGAGGGGTTTTGTGAGGGGTCTGGTGAGGTGTCTGGTCTGGTCTGGTGTGGTGAGTGGTCTGGTCTGGTGAGTGGTCTGGTGAGGGGTCTGGTCTGGTCTGGTGAGGGGTCTGTTGAGGGGTCTGGTCTGGTGAGTGGTCTGGTGAGTGGTCTGGTGAGGGGTCTGGTCTGGTGAGGGGTCTGGTCTGGTGAGGGGTCTGGTGAGGGGTCTGGTCTGGTGAGGGGTCTGGTGAGGGGTCTGGTCTGGTAAGGGGTCTGGTGAGGGGTCTGGTCTGGTGAGTGGTCTGGTGAGTGGTCTGGTTAGGGGTATGGTCTGGTGAGGGGTCTGGTGAGGGTTCTGGTCTGGTGAGTGGTCTGGTGAGGGGTCTGGTCTGGTGAGTGGTCTGGTGAGGGGTCTGGTGAGGGGTCTGGTCTGGTCTGGTGAGTGGTCTGGTCTGGTGAGTGGTCTGGTGAGGGTCTGGTGAGGGGTCTGGTCTGGTGAGGGGTTTTGTGAGGGGTCTGGTGAGGGGTCTGGTGAGGTGTCTGGTCTGGTGAGGGGTCTGGTGAATGGTTTGGTGAGTGATCTGGTGAGTGGTCTGGTGAGGGCTCTGGTCTGTTGAGTGGTCTAGTGAGGGCTCTGGTCTGGTGAGTTGTCTGGTGAGTTGTCTGGTGAGGGGTCTGGTGAGGGGTCTGGTGAGTGGTCTGGTGAGGGGTCTGGTCTGGTGAGGGGTCTGGTGAGGGGTCTGGTCTGGTGAGTGGTCTAGTGAGTGGTCTGGTCTGGTGAGTGGTCTGGTCTTGTGAATGGTCTGGTCTGGTGAGTGGTCTAGTGAGTGGTCTGGTCTGGTGAGTGGTCTGGTCTTGTGAATGGTCTGGTCTGGTGAGTGGTCTGGTCTGGTGAGGGGTCTGGTGAGGGGTCTGGTCTCGTCTGTTGAGGGGTCTGTTGAGGGGTCTGGTCTGGTGAGTGGTCTGGTGAGGGGTCTGGTATGGTGAGGGGTCTGGTCTGGTGAGGGGTCTGCTGAGGGGTCTGGTCTGGTGAGGGGTCTGGTGAGTGGTCTGGTGAGGGGTCTGGTCTGGTGAGGGGTCTGGTGAGGGGTCTGGTCTGGTGAGTGGTCTGGTTAGGGGTCTGGTCTGGTGAGGGGTCTGGTCTGGTGAGGGGTCTGGTGAGGGTTCTGGTCTGGTGAGTGGTCTGGTGAGGGGTCTGGTCTGGTGAGTGGTCTGGTGAGGGGTCTGATGAGGGGTCTGGTCTGGTCTGGTGAGGGGTCTGGTCTGGTCTGGTGAGGGGTTTTGTGAGGGGTCTGGTGAGAGGTCTGGTGAGTGGTCTGATGAGGGGTTTGGTCTGGTGAGTGATCTGGTGAGTGGTCTGGTGAGGGGTCTGGTGAGGGGTCTGGTCTGTTGAGTGGTCTGGTGAGTGGTCTGTTGATTGATCTGGTCTGGTTAGTAGTCTGGTGAGGGCTCTGGTCTTGTGAGTTGTCTGGTGAGGGGTCTGGTGAGGGGTCTGGTGAGTGGTCTGGTGAGGGGTCTGGTCTGGTGAGGGGTCTGGTCTGGTGAGGGGTCTGGTGAGGGGCCTGGTGAGGGGTCTGGTCTGGTAAGTAGTCTGGTGAGTGGTCTGGTGAGGGGTCTGGTCTGGTGAGGGGTCTGGTGAGGGGTCTGGTCTGGTGAGTTGTCTGGTGAGGGGTCTGGTCTGGTGAGTGGTCTGGTGAGGGGTCTGGTGAGGGGTCTGGTCTGGTCTGGTGAGTGGTCTGGTGAGGGGTCTGGTGAGGGGTCTGGTCTGGTCTGGTGAGTGGTCTGGTCTGGTGAGTGGTCTGGTGAGGGTCTGGTGAGGGGTCTGGTCTGGTGAGGGGTTTTGTGAGGGGTCTGGTGAGGGGTCTGGTGAGGTGTCTGGTCTGGTGAGGGGTCTGGTGAATGGTTTGGTGAGTGATCTGGTGAGTGGTCTGGTGAGGGCTCTGGTCTGTTGAGTGGTCTAGTGAGTGGTCTGTTGATTGATCTGGTCTGATTAGTGGTCTAGTGAGGGCTCTGGTCTGGTGAGTTGTCTGGTGAGTTGTCTGGTGAGGGGTCTGGTGAGGGGTCTGGTGAGTGGTCTGGTGAGGGGTCTGGTCTGGTGAGGGGTCTGGTGAGGGGTCTGGTCTGGTGAGTGGTCTAGTGAGTGGTCTGGTCTGGTGAGTGGTCTGGTCTTGTGAATGGTCTGGTCTGGTGAGTGGTCTAGTGAGTGGTCTGGTCTGGTGAGTGGTCTGGTCTTGTGAATGGTCTGGTCTGGTGAGTGGTCTGGTCTGGTGAGGGGTCTGGTGAGGGGTCTGGTCTTGTCTGGTGAGGGGTCTGTTGAGGGGTCTGGTCTGGTGAGTGGTCTGGTGAGGGGTCTGGTCTGGTGAGGGGTCTGGTCTGGTGAGGGGTCTGCTGAGGGGTCTGGTCTGGTGAGGGGTCTGGTGAGTGGTCTGGTCTGGTGAGGGGTCTGGTGAGGGGTCTGGTCTGGTGAGTGATCTGGTTAGGGGTCTGGTCTGGTGAGGGGTCTGGTCTGGTGAGGGGTCTGGTGAGGGTTCTGGTCTGGTGAGTGGTCTGGTGAGGGGTCTGGTCTGGTGAGTGGTCTGGTGAGGGGTCTGGTCTGGTCTGGTGAGGGGTCTGGTCTGGTCTGGTGAGGGGTTTTGTGAGGGGTCTGGTGAGAGGTCTGGTGAGTGGTCTGGTGAGGGGTCTGGTCTGGTGAGTGATCTGGTGAGTGGTCTGGTGAGGGGTCTGGTGAGGGGTCTGGTCTGTTGAGTGGTCTGGTGAGTGGTCTGTTGATTGATCTGGTCTGGTTAGTAGTCTGGTGAGGGCTCTGGTCTTGTGAGTTGTCTGGTGAGGGGTCTGGTGAGGGGTCTGGTCAGTGGTCTGGTGAGGGGTCTGGTCTGGTGAGGGGTCTGGTCTGGTGAGGGGTCTGGTGAGGGGTCTGGTGAGGGGTCTGGTCTGGTGAGGGGTCTGGTGAGGGGTCTGGTGAGGGGTCTGGTGAGGGGTCTGGTCTGGTAAGTAGTCTGGTGAGTGGTCTGGTGAGGGGTCTGGTCTGGTGAGGGGTCTGGTCTGGTGAGGGGTCTGGTGAGGGGTCTGGTGAGTTGTCTGGTGAGGGGTCTGGTCTGGTGAGGGGTCTGGTGAGGGGTCTGGTCTGGTCTGGTGAGTGGTCTGGTGAGGGTCTGGTGAGGGGTCTGGTCTGGTCTGGTGAGGGGTTTTGTGAGGGGTCTGGTCTGGTCTGGTGAGTGGTCTGGTCTGGTCTGGTGAGTGGTCTGGTCTGGTGAGTGGTCTGGTGAGGGTCTGGTGAGGGGTCTGGTCTGGTCTGGTGAGGGGTTTTGTGAGTGGTCTGGTGAGGGGTCTGGTCTGGTCTGGTGAGGGGTCTGTTGAGGGGTCTGGTCTGGTGAGTGGTCTGGTGAGTGGTCTGGTGAGGGGTCTGGTCTGGTGAGGGATCTGGTGAGGGGTCTGGTGAATGTTCTGGTCTGGTGAGAGGTCTGCTGAGGGGTCTGGTGAGAGTTCTGGTGAGGGATCTGGTGAGGGTCTGGTGAGCGGTCTGGTCTGGTCTGGTGAGGGATCTTGTCTGGTGAGTGGTCTGGTGAGGGGCCTGGTGAGGGGTCTGGTAAGTGTTCTGATGAGAGGTATGGTGAGGGGTCTGGTGAGGGGTCTTGTTAGTGGTCTGGTGAGGGGTCTGGTCTGGTGAGTGGTCTGGTCTGGTGAGGGGTCTGGTGAGGGGTCTGGTCTGGTGAGTGGTCTAGTGAGTGGTCTGGTCTGATGAGTGGTCTGGTCTTGTGAATGGTCTGGTGAGGGGTCTGGTCTGGTGAGTGGTCTAGTGAGTGGTCTGGTCTGGTGAGTGGTCTGGTCTTGTGAATGGTCTGGTCTGGTGAGTGGTCTGGTCTGGTGAGGGTTCTGATCTGGTGAGTGGTCTGGTCTGGTGAGGGGTCTGGTCTGGTGAGGGGTCTGGTCTAGTGAGGGTTCTGATCTGGTGAGTGGTCTGGTCTGGTGAGGGGTCTGGTCTGGTGAGTGGTCTGGTCTGGTGAATGGTCTGGCCTGTTGAGTTGTCTGGTCTGGTGAGTTTTCTGGTCTGGTGATCGGTTTGGTCTGGTGAGTGGTCTGGTCTGATCTGGTGAGGGGTCTCTGGTCTGGTGAGGGGTCTGGTCTGGTGAATGGTCTGGTCTGGTGAGGGGTCTGGTCTGATCTCGTGAGGGGTCTCTGGTCTGGTGAGTGGTCTGGTCTGGTGAATGGTCTGGTCTGGTGTGGGGTCTGGTCTGATCTGGTGTGCGGTCTGGTCTGGTGAGTGGTCTGGTCTGGTGAGTGGTCTGGTGAGGGTTCTGGTCTGGTGAGGGGTCTGGTCTGGTGAGGGGTCTGGTCTGGTGAGGGGTCTGGTCTGGTGAGGGGTCTGGTCTGGTCTGGTGAGGGGTCTGGTCTGGTGTGGGGTCTGGTCTGGTCTGTTGAGTGGTTTGGTGAGTGGTCTGGTGAGGGGCTGGTCTGGTGAGGGGTCTGGTCTGGTGAGGAGTCTGGTCTGGTCTGGTGAGTGGTCTGGTGAGTGGTCTGGTGAGGGGTCTGGTCTGGTGAGGGGTCTGGTCTGGTGAGTGGTCTGGTGAGGGGTCTGGTCTGGTGAGTGGTCTGGTGAGGGGTCTGGTGAGGGGTCTGGTCTGGTCTGGTGAGTGGTCTGGTGAGTGGTCTGGTGAGGGGTCTGGTGAGGGGTCTGGTCTGGTGAGGGGTCTGGTCTGGTGAGGGGTCTGGTGAGGGGACTGGTCTCGTCTGGTGAGGGGTCTGTTGAGGGGTCTGGTCTGGTGAGTGGTCTGGTGAGGGGTCTGGTCTGGTGAGGGGTCTCTGGTGAGGGGGCTGAGGGGTCTGGTCTGGTGAGGGGTCTGGTGAGTGGTCTGGTCTGGTGAGGGGTCTGGTGAGGGGTCTGGTCTGGTGAGTGATCTGGTTAGGGGTCTGGTCTGGTGAGGGGTCTGGTCTGGTGAGGGGTCTGGTGAGGGTTCTGGTCTGGTGAGGGGTATGGTGAGGTGTCTGGTCTGGTGAGTGGTCTGGTGAGGGGTCTGGTCTGGTCTGGTGAGGGGTCTGGTCTGGTCTGGTGAGGGGTTTTTGTGAGGGGTCTGGTGAGAGGTCTGGTGAGTGGTCTGGTGAGGGGTCTGGTCTGGTGAGTGATCTGGTGAGTGGTCTGGTGAGGGGTCTGGTGAGGGGTCTGGTCTGTTGAGTGGTCTGGTGAGTGGTCTGTTGATTGATATGGTCTGGTTAGTAGTCTGGTGAGGGCTCTGGTCTTGTGAGTTGTCTGGTGAGGGGTCTGGTGAGGGGTCTGGTCAGTGGTCTGGTGAGGGGTCTGGTCTGGTGAGGGGTCTGGTCTGGTGAGGGGTCTGGTGAGGGGTCTGGTGAGGGGTCTGGTCTGGTAAGTAGTCTGGTGAGTGGTCTGGTGAGGGGTCTGGTCTGGTGAGGGGTCTGGTCTGGTGAGGGGTCTGGTGAGGGGTCTGGTGAGTTGTCTGGTGAGGGGTCTGGTCTGGTGAGGGGTCTGGTCTGGTCTGGTGAGTGGTCTGGTCTGGTGAGTGGTCTGGTGAGGGTCTGGTGAGGGGTCTGGTCTGGTCTGGTGAGGGGTTTTGTGAGGGGTCTGGTCTGGTCTGGTGAGTGGTCTGGTCTGGTCTGGTGAGTGGTCTGGTCTGGTGAGTGGTCTGGTGAGGGTCTGGTGAGGGGTCTGGTCTGGTCTGGTGAGGGGTTTTGTGAGTGGTCTGGTGAGGGGTCTGGTCTGGTCTGGTGAGGGGTCTGTTGAGGGGTCTGGTCTGGTGAGTGGTCTGGTGAGTGGTCTGGTGAGGGGTCTGGTCTGGTGAGGGATCTGGTGAGGGGTCTGGTGAATGTTCTGGTCTGGTGAGAGGTCTGCTGAGGGGTCTGGTGAGAGTTCTGGTGAGGGTCTGGTGAGCGGTCTGGTCTGGTCTGGTGAGGGATCTTGTCTGGTGAGTGGTCTGGTGAGGGGCCTGGTGAGGGGTCTGGTAAGTGGTCTGATGAGAGGTATGGTGAGGGGTCTGGTGAGGGGTCTTGTTAGTGGTCTGGTGAGGGGTCTGGTCTGGTGAGTGGTCTGGTCTGGTGAGGGGTCTGGTGAGGGGTCTGGTCTGGTGAGTGGTCTAGTGAGTGGTCTGGTCTGATGAGTGGTCTGGTCTTGTGAATGGTCTGGTGAGGGGTCTGGTCTGGTGAGTGGTCTAGTGAGTGGTCTGGTCTGGTGAGTGGTCTGGTCTTGTGAATGGTCTGGTCTGGTGAGTGGTCTGGTCTGGTGAGGGTTCTGATCTGGTGAGTGGTCTGGTCTGGTGAGGGGTCTGGTCTGGTGAGGGGTCTGGTCTGGTGAGGGTTCTGATCTGGTGAGTGGTCTGGTCTGGTGAGGGGTCTGGTCTGGTGAGTGGTCTGGTCTGGTGAATGGTCTGGCCTGTTGAGTTGTCTGGTCTGGTGAGTTTTCTGGTCTGGTGATCGGTTTGGTCTGGTGAGTGGTCTGGTCTGATCTGGTGAGGGGTCTCTGGTCTGGTGAGGGGTCTGGTCTGGTGAATGGTCTGGTCTGGTGAGGGGTCTGGTCTGATCTCGTGAGGGGTCTCTGGTCTGGTGAGTGGTCTGGTCTGGTGAATGGTCTGGTCTGGTGTGGGGTCTGGTCTGATCTGGTGTGCGGTCTGGTCTGGTGAGTGGTCTGGTCTGGTGAGTGGTCTGGTGAGGGTTCTGGTCTGGTGAGGGGACTGGTCTGGTGAGGGGTCTGGTCTGGTGAGGGGTCTGGTCTGGTGAGGGGTCTGGTCTGGTCTGGTGAGGGGTCTGGTCTGGTGTGGGGTCTGGTCTGGTCTGTTGAGTGGTTTGGTGAGTGGTCTGGTGAGGGGCTGGTCTGGTTAGGGGTCTGGTCTGGTGAGGAGTCTGGTCTGGTCTGGTGAGTGGTCTGGTGAGTGGTCTGGTGAGGGGTCTGGTCTGGTGAGGGGTCTGGTCTGGTGAGTGGTCTGGTGAGGGGTCTGGTCTGGTGAGTGGTCTGGTGAGGGGTCTGGTGAGGGGTCTGGTCTGGTCTGGTGAGTGGTCTGGTGAGTGGTCTGGTGAGGGGTCTGGTGAGGGGTCTGGTCTGGTGAGGGGTCTGGTCTGGTGAGGGGTCTGGTGAGGGGTCTGGTCTCGTCTGGTGAGGTGTCTGTTGAGGGGTCTGGTCTGGTGAGTGGTCTGGTGAGGGGTCTGGTCTGGTGAGGGGTCTGGTCTGGTGAGGGGTCTGCTGAGGGGTCTGGTCTGGTGAGGGGTCTGGTGAGTGGTCTGGTCTGGTGAGGGGTCTGGTGAGGGGTCTGGTCTGGTGAGTGATCTGGTTAGGGGTCTGGTCTGGTGAGGGGTCTGGTCTGGTGAGGGGTCTGGTGAGGGTTCTGGTCTGGTGAGTGGTCTGGTGAGGGGTCTGGTCTGGTGAGTGGTCTGGTGAGGGGTCTGGTCTGGTCTGGTGAGGGGTCTGGTCTGGTCTGGTGAGGGGTTTTTGTGAGGGGTCTGGTGAGAGGTCTGGTGAGTGGTCTGGTGAGGGGTCTGGTCTGGTGAGTGATCTGGTGAGTGGTCTGGTGAGGGGTCTGGTGAGGGGTCTGGTCTGTTGAGTGGTCTGGTGAGTGGTCTGTTGATTGATCTGGTCTGGTTAGTAGTCTGGTGAGGGCTCTGGTCTTGTGAGTTGTCTGGTGAGGGGTCTGGTGAGGGGTCTGGTCAGTGGTCTGGTGAGGGGTCTGGTCTGGTGAGGGGTCTGGTCTGGTGAGGGGTCTGGTGAGGGGTCTGGTGAGGGGTCTGGTCTGGTGAGGGGTCTGGTGAGGGGTCTGTTGAGGGGTCTGGTGAGGGGTCTGGTCTGGTAAGTAGTCTGGTGAGTGGTCTGGTGAGGGGTCTGGTCTGGTGAGGGGTCTGGTCTGGTGAGGGGTCTGGTGAGGGGTCTGGTGAGTTGTCTGGTGAGGGGTCTGGTGAGGGGTCTGGTCTGGTCTGGTGAGTGGTCTGGTCTGGTGAGTGGTCTGGTGAGGGTCTGGTGAGGGGTCTGGTCTGGTCTGGTGAGGGGTTTTGTGAGGGGTCTGGTCTGGTCTGGTGAGTGGTCTGGTCTGGTCTGGTGAGTGGTCTGGTCTGGTGAGTGGTCTGGTGAGGGTCTGGTGAGGGGTCTGGTCTGGTCTGGTGAGGGGTTTTTTGGTCTGGTGAGGGGTCTGGTCTGGTCTGGTGAGGGGTCTGTTGAGGGGTCTGGTCTGGTGAGTGGTCTGGTGAGTGGTCTGGTGAGGGGTCTGGTCTGGTGAGGGATCTGGTGAGGGGTCTGGTGAATGTTCTGGTCTGGTGAGAGGTCTGCTGAGGGGTCTGGTGAGAGTTCTGGTGAGGGATCTGGTGAGGGTCTGGTGAGCGGTCTGGTCTGGTCTGGTGAGGGATCTTGTCTGGTGAGTGGTCTGGTGAGGGGCCTGGTGAGGGGTCTGGTAAGTGGTCTGATGAGAGGTATGGTGAGGGGTCTGGTGAGGGGTCTTGTTAGTGGTCTGGTGAGGGGTCTGGTCTGGTGAGTGGTCTGGTCTGGTGAGGGGTCTGGTGAGGGGTCTGGTCTGGTGAGTGGTCTAGTGAGTGGTCTGGTCTGATGAGTGGTCTGGTCTTGTGAATGGTCTGGTGAGGGGTCTGGTCTGGTGAGTGGTCTAGTGAGTGGTCTGGTCTGGTGAGTGGTCTGGTCTTGTGAATGGTCTGGTCTGGTGAGTGGTCTGGTCTGGTGAGGGTTCTGATCTGGTGAGTGGTCTGGTCTGGTGAGGGGTCTGGTCTGGTGAGGGGTCTGGTCTGGTGAGGGTTCTGATCTGGTGAGTGGTCTGGTCTGGTGAGGGGTCTGGTCTGGTGAGTGGTCTGGTCTGGTGAATGGTCTGGCCTGTTGAGTTGTCTGGTCTGGTGAGTTTTCTGGTCTGGTGATCGGTTTGGTCTGGTGAGTGGTCTGGTCTGATCTGGTGAGGGGTCTCTGGTCTGGTGAGGGGTCTGGTCTGGTGAATGGTCTGGTCTGGTGAGGGGTCTGGTCTGATCTCGTGAGGGGTCTCTGGTCTGGTGAGTGGTCTGGTCTGGTGAATGGTCTGGTCTGGTGTGGGGTCTGGTCTGATCTGGTGTGCGGTCTGGTCTGGTGAGTGGTCTGGTCTGGTGAGTGGTCTGGTGAGGGTTCTGGTCTGGTGAGGGGTCTGGTCTGGTGAGGGGTCTGGTCTGGTGAGGGGTCTGGTCTGGTGAGGGGTCTGGTCTGGTCTGGTGAGGGGTCTGGTCTGGTGTGGGGTCTGGTCTGGTCTGTTGAGTGGTTTGGTGAGTGGTCTGGTGAGGGGCTGGTCTGGTGAGGGGTCTGGTCTGGTGAGGAGTCTGGTCTGGTCTGGTGAGTGGTCTGGTGAGTGGTCTGGTGAGGGGTCTGGTCTGGTGAGGGGTCTGGTCTGGTGAGTGGTCTGGTGAGGGGTCTGGTCTGGTGAGTGGTCTGGTGAGGGGTCTGGTGAGGGGTCTGGTCTGGTCTGGTGAGTGGTCTGGTGAGTGGTCTGGTGAGGGGTCTGGTGAGGGGTCTGGTCTGGTGAGGGGTCTGGTGAGGGTCTGGTGAGGGGTCTGGTCTGGTCTGGTGAGGGGTTTTGTGAGGGGTCTGGTGAGAGGTCTGGTGAGGTGTCTGGTCTGGTGAGGGGTCTGGTGAATGGTTTGGTGAGTGATCTGGTGAGTGGTCTGGTGAGGGGTCTGGTCTGTTGAGTGGTCTGGTGAGTGGTCTGGTGAGGGGTCTGGTGAGGGGTCTGGTGAGTGGTCTGGTGAGGGCTCTGGTCTGGTGAGTTGTCTGGTGAGGGGTCTGGTGAGTGGTCTGGTGAGGTGTCTGGTCTGTTGAGTGGTCTGGTGAGTGGTCTGGTGAGGGGTCTGGTGAGGGGTCTGGTGAGTGGTCTGGTGAGTGGTCTGGTCTGTTGAGTGTTCTTATCTGTTGAGTGGTGTGTTGAGGGGTCTGGTTTGGTGAGGGGTCTGGTGAGGTGTCTGGTGCAATGGTCTGGTCCGGTCTGGTGAGTGGTCTGGTGAGGGGTCTGGTGAGGGGTCTGGTCTGGTGAGTGGTTTGGTGAGGGGTCTGGTCTGGTGAGTGGTTTGGTGAGGGGTCTGGTGAGTGGTCTAGTCTGGTAAGTGGTCTGGTGAGGGGTCTGGTGAGGGCTCTGGTCTGGTGAGTGGTCTGGTGAGGGGTCTGGTGAATGTTCTGGTCTGGTGAGAGGTCTGGTGAGGGGTCTGGTGAGAGGTCTGGTGAGGGATCTGGTGAGGGGTCTGGTGAGCGGTCTGGTCTGGTCTGGTGAGGGGTCTTATCTGGTGAGTGGTCTGGTGAGGGGCCTGGTAAGTGGTCTGATGAGAGGTATGGTGAGGGGTCTGGTGAGGGGTCTTGTTAGTGGTCTGGGGAGGGGTCTGGTCTGGTGAGTGGTCTGGTCTGGTGAGGGGTCTGGTGAGGGGTCTGGTCTGGTGAGTGGTCTAGTGAGTGGTCTGGTCTGGTGAGTGGTCTGGTCTTGTGAATGGTCTGGTGAGGGGTCTGGTCTGGTGAGTGGTCTGGTCTTGTGAATGGTCTGGTCTGGTGAGTGGTCTGGTCTGGTGAGGGGTCTGGTCTGGTGAGGGTTCTGATCTGGTGAGTGGTCTGGTCTGGTGAGCGGTCTGGTCTGGTGAGTGGTCTGGTCTGGTGAATGGTCTGGCCTGTTGAGTTGTCTGGCCTGGTGAGTTTTCTGGTCTGGTGAGGGGTCTGATCTGGTGAGGGGTCTGGTCTGGTGAATGGTCTGGTCTGGTGAGGGGTCTGGTCTGATCTGGTGAGGGGTCTCTGGTCTGGTGAGGGGTCTGGTCTGGTGAGTGGTCTGGTCTGGTGAGTGGTCTGGTCTGGTGAGTGGTCTGGTCTGGTGAGTGGTTTGGTGAGGGTTCTGGTCTGGTGAGTGGTCTGGTCTGGTGAGTGGTCTGGTCTGGTGAGTGGTCTGGTCTGGTGAGTGGTCTGGTGAGGGTTCTGGTCTGGTGAGTGGTCTGGTCTGGTGAGGGGTCTGGTGAGGGGTCTGGTGAGGGGTCTGGTGAGGGGTCTGGTCTGGTGAGGGGTCTGGTGAGGGGTCTGGTGAGTGGTTTGGTCTGGTGAGGGGTCTGGTGAGGGGTCTGGTGAGGGTTCTGGTGAGGGGTCTGGTGAGGGGTCTGGTGAGGGTTCTGGTCTGGTGAGGGGTCTTCATAGAGCTCAACTCTTCCTGACTTTTATTTTTCTGTCTTCTACCACCTGGAACTGCCTCTGTTCTCTGGACATCGTCTCGAACACTAGTTGTCCCCGCTATGTACCTTGTATGTATTTTTGTATTCAAATGCATCTGTCTTTCCATCTTTGTGTGTCTGTGTTTTGTCTTGACCTCTGCCTTGTTGGGACAATGTGGTGTCCTGCCTCTTCCAGGCCTTCTGAGCTTCTTCACTTTAATGTGATGCTACTACCTGTTGTACACTGATTCAATAGACATCAGTAGTGATTTTAGTAGTGACTTCAGTAGTGCTACTGTGGTCTAAGAGTAGTGCTAGAATTGCATATCTTTGTGTGTGTGAATGTTGTGTGTGTGTGTGTACCTGTCTGAACTCTGCGCTATCCTTGTAAACAAGAACATTACAGAGATATATGAACAGTGCCCATGCTTGTTTGAGTGACATTTATTTTAATGGATCTTCATCTGTCCCTTACTCCCTGTTCAACGTGAAAAGAAATACTGTGAGTTTAACTGGCATAGCTGTGTGTGCATGTGTGTCTGTGTTTCCATTAATTATTGATAGCAGAAGCTTGCAGATTGCGCATGTGCTAGCTGAAAGTGTTGCTAAGCGAATGCTTTAGCATGTTAGAGAAAGACAGAGGAGAGCGGGAGGGAGTGAGAGAGAGACAAAAGACAAAGAGATTGAGATACCGAGAGAGAAGCGAGAGAGATACACCTGTAGCGTCTCCTACTTTTAGCTCTGTTAGCAATAGCACCTTCAGCAATCTTCTCTTCCTAAACTAACTAGGGAGAAAGACTGAGAGAAGAGGAGGAGGACAGGGAGAGAAGGAGCGAAAAGGAACAGGAGGACAGGGAGAGAAGGAGCAAAGAGGAGGACAGGGAGAGAAGGAGCAAAGAGGAGGACAGGGAGAGAAGGAGCGAACAAGAGCACTTGATAGAGAGGAAGCTTACTGACGAGTGAGAGATTATCACAGAAATAACAGATGAAGAGAAAAATGGAGAGAAGGTGTGAGACATAGAATGAGAGGAGAAAGAATGGACAGACCGAGACAGATATACTCTGCCAGTGGTGTATGTGGTAAGATGATGAGTCGTCAAGCTTACTTCTACCGGGTCCCTCCTCAGGAGCTGCACAGGAGGAGCCAGCAGGACCCCACCAAGACTAAGGCCCTGCAGACTGTCATTGATATGAAGGTAAGTCTTACTTGTTGATAGGCCCACATTTAAGTCAGACGGCAACAGTAGTTCATCTAATGATCTGGTATCAGTTTCATAGTGAAACAGAGTGAAATATTGATAGCCTGTAAGGTGAGCACAGTTGACTATCTCACTGAATTCAGGAAAGATCACAAGATCACATTACAAACGAGCATACACCTTGTTACAACACACACACACACACACACACACACACACACACACACACACACACACACACACACACACACACACACACACACACACACACACACACACACACACACACACACACACACACACACACACACACACACACACACACACACACACACACACACACACACACACACACACACACACCAGTTTAAGAGTGATTGTGTGTTGACTAGGGTCTATATGGGTCCGTGTCCAGGGAAAGACATATTGGCCCATCCAGAGTAGAGCACTTATTCAATTTGTTTCAAATGTCACATATGGAAGCTTTCACTCTCATCTCAGGCCTTTGAAGTCAGTAGGAGCTGTGAAAAATGCAGTTGACTCCACATGCAAGCACACACACACACACACACACACTTTGTGTTAATTCAGCACATGCCTCTACCAAGTGTGGTTTATTGCTAAACCACAGTTATTTTTCACACATTTTACCATTTGTCCTCCCATTTAAAGATCGCACATTTTAGGAGGAGGAAGTGGCTTTAGTTCTTCATTGCTGAGGGAATAGTAGAGGGAAACAATCAAATAAACATTGATATAAGCAGAAGAACCAGTCAGATTAGAGTCAGATGTTTTCTATGGTGATGGTTAGAGGTTGGTACACAGAGTGTGTGTAAGGTTCTGTGTGTTATGTTCTGTGTGTAAGGTTCTGTGTGTAAGGTTCTGTGTGTTATGTTCTGTGTGTAAGGTTCGTGTGTTATGTTCTGTGTAAGGTTCTGTGTGTAAGGTTCTGTGTGTAAGGTTCTGTTTGTTATGTTCTGTGTGTTATGTTCTGTGTGTAAAGTTCTGTGTGTAAGGTTCTGTGTATTATGTTCTGTGTGTAAGGTTCTGTGTGTAAGGTTCTGTGTGTTATGTTCTGTGTGTAAGGTTCTGTGTGTAAGGTTCTGTGTGTAAGGTTCTGTGTTTTAGTCATGCGAGCAAGTGTTGTGACTTCTGAGTGAATAAAATGTGTCCAATGTTGTAATTAGTGTTTTATTTTGTTGTTTGTGGCAATGTGTGTGTTATGTTGTTGGTGCTGAGACGTGTGTTGTGTTGTAATGAGGGTCTGAGACGTGTGTATTTGTGTTGTGTGATTTCAGACCACAGCACCCCCTTTCTGTTTTGATCCTGATGTTATCTGGCAGGTACAGTAGTAGTAACAGTGGTTGTTCTCCCATGGCAATCCTCATTACATGACACACCTCTACAGTGTGTAATACAGTCTTTATCAATCCTCAATACATGACACACCTCTACAGTGTGTAATACAGTCTTTATCAATCTCAATCACATACATGACTTTATCAACCTCTGACACACAGTGTGTAATACAGTCTTTATCAATCCTCAATACATGACACACCTCTACAGTGTGTAATACAGTCTTTATCAATCCTCATTACATGACACACCTCTACAGTGTGTAATACATTACATGACACACCTCTACAGTGTGTAATACAGTCTTTATCTAACCTCAATACATGACACATCTCTACAGTGTGTAATACAGTCTTTATCTAACCTCAATACATGACACATCTCTACAGTGTGTAATACAGTCTTTATCAATCCTCAATGTGTATTGTCTCTACAGTGTGTAATACAGTCTTTATCTAAACTCAATACATGACACACCTCTACAGTGTGTAATACAGTCTTTATCTAACCTTAATACATGACACATCTCTACAGTGTGTAATACAGTCTTTATCAATCCTCAATACATGACACACCTCTACAGTGTGTAATACAGTCTTTATCTAACCTCAATACATGACACACCTCTACAGTGTGTAATACAGTCTTTATCAATCCTCAATACATGACACACCTCTACAGTGTGTAATACAGTCTTTATCTAACCTCAATACATGACACATCTCTACAGTGTGTAATACAGTCTTTATCAATCCTCAATGTGTATTGTCTCTACAGTGTGTAATACAGTCTTTATCAATCCTCAATGTGTATTGTCTCTACAGTGTGTAATACAGTCTTTATCAATCCTCAATGTGTATTGTCTCTACTGCAGGCTGTGATTTGTACCTGTCTGTCCGTCCCTATTCTCTTCCTGCACGTTGGTTTCTAACCCCAGACAGTTGGAGTGAAACATGATGATATTCTGCATCCCAAAATGAACTGAACATGGGGTAGAAATCATAATTCATGTGTTGGAAATGGCCTTTACAATCACATTTTGCCAAAACTGGAACTTTCCCACTATTTTCTGTATAGGTTATTTTCACTTCCTTGGTTTGTTGGTGTGTAATCTCTGTGTGGCTTCTGTACATGGTGTGTTTTGTCAGATTTGAGAGGAACACATGATATGATGCACGTTGCTGCTGCTGTGTTGCTGCTCTGGATTCGTCTGCTTTGTGTGTCTTTCTCTGCATGTGTATTCATATAGCTACTCTAACACACAGACTGTAACACAAAGACTAGCTTGAGGCAAGGGGTGTGTGTGTGTGGGCTGGATGTGTGTGTGAGCATAGGTTTGTGAATTGGGTGTAGGCATGCAGGATGTAAAATCGTGTGTGTGTGTATGCAGTATACCATAGTGTATGTTGGGGCGTCTGTGGAGGATGTCAGTAGAGTTGTAGTAATGGAGGTCAGATGGTTGAATGCAGACTGAGGTTTCTACCGATGCCATCATACAATCTGCTTCCATTTATTCCATTACCTTCTCGTCTTCTCCAAGGTTTACCATTTAACGTGTGTCTGATCTTATGGAGCTCAACAAGCTCAGGACCTTTCCCGTTCCCTCATAGATACTGTGCACGCCGGAACAAATACAACCTGCTTTGTCGCTATACAGAACTCTGGCCTTTATCCACCCATTCCTATTCAGGCCAGTCACTGGTTCAGTTGTATGTTCTAGCTAGGACAGGGATCTGCTTTTGTCTGTGTGTCAGTCTAGCTCTATAACACATCTGTCTTTTCAGCTAATAATCTAGATTGGTATCTATCTCACTCACACTGTCCCATTTAGCTCTCTGTGTGTCTCTGGGCACGGGGTCATGTCTGCCTGCACTCCTGTCTCTTGTTCTCTTTTCTGTTTATCATTTTGGTGATCAACCCTTTATTAAACATCAACTTTGAGAGGCAGACTGTGTCGACCCTTGCTCTCTCGACTACCTCTTTTCTATTCACACCTTTTACAAACCATCATGTCTGTGGCTGACGTGGGCGTCTCCCCCTCTTGGCTGCTGTATGTACTGTAGGACACTAAGATATCATCTCTGGAGAGGAACATCCGAGACCTGGAGGACGAGGTCCAGTTGATGAAGACCAGTGGGCTGCTCCACCCTGGCGAACGCCTGGATGGACTCAAACACATGGAGGTCTACAAAAGCCACTCCAAGTTCATGAAGAAACAGGTAGCGAGATACTCACTGGTGTAGAGTCACTCTGCTTGACATCTCCGCCTGTTGCTATGGTTGTGTATGTCACTTCTGCATGGTTGTGAAGAAGCCAAGTATCACGTTCAAACAGCACTGTTAACTGCGCATGTGTCTATGTTTTCTCATTTACTGGCCTCTGCATGTCACGACCATGTCTCTACTGTATGTGTCTCCTTCAGCTTCATGAAGACCAAGGTAGAACATCTTATCTCCAGTCCCATCCACTGCATGTCTTAACCATACAGTTGAAGATGGAAGTTGACATACACTTAGGTTGAAGTCATTGAAACTCGTTTTTCAACCACATTTGGCAAGTCGGTTAGGACATCTACTGTGTGCATGACACAAATCATTTTTCCAACAATTGTTTACAGACAGATTATTTCACTTATAATTCACTGTATCACAATTCCAGTGCGTCAGAAGTTTACACTAAGTTGATTGCCTTTAAATAGCTTGGAAAATTCCAGAAAATGATGTCATGGCTTTAGAGGCTTCTGATAGGGTAATTGGCATCATTTGAGTCAATTGGAGGTGTACCTGCTTGATATCATGGGAAAATCAAAAGAAATCAGCCAAGACCTCAGAAAAAAATTGTAGATCTCCACAAGTCTGGTTCATCCTTGGGAGCAATTTCCAAACACCTGAAGGTACCACGTTCATCTGTACAAACAAGAGTACGCAAGTATAAATACCATGGGACCACACAGCCGTCATACCTCTCAGGAAGGAGTCACGCTCTGTCTCCTAGAGATGAACTTACTTTGGTGCGAAAAGTGCAAAAAAGGGTGAGGCTTACAAGCCCGAAGAACACCATCCCAAACGTGAAGCGGGTGGCAGCATCATGATGTGGGGGTGCTTTGCTGGGGGACTGGTGCACTACACAAAATAGATAGAATCATGAGGAAGGAAAATTATGTGGATATATTGAAGCAACATCTCAAGACATCATTCAGAAAGTTAAAGCTTGGTCGCAAATGGGTCTTCCAAATTAACAATGACCCCAAGCATACTTCCAAAGATGTGGCAAAATGTGTTAAGGACAACAAAATCAAGATATTGGAGTGGCCATCACAAAGCCCTGACCTCAATTCTGTGGAAAATTTGTGAAAAACTGAGTTTAAATGTATTTGGCTAAGGTGTATGTAAACTTCTGACTTCAACTGTATGTGTACTGCAAGGTATCACATCACCTGTACTCTGCCTCTACTGTTGTCTGAGCGAAACCTTCGTGTTTCTACTGTCTCTTGTCAAAACTTTCTGGCTTTTCAGCCGAAACCCAGAAGAGCCGTCACTCACTTTGGAAAGATCTCGACTGAACCAACTATATCAACAAACTGTCTTCACTTCTTGTCGCCGCCATGGCACAGCTTTTCAGCTTCAGTTTTTGCTTCTCCTCCAGCTCTCCATGGAAAACACAAGCCATATCGGTTTACAGGCGATGGTGTCCATTTGCACTACTTCCTTTGTCAGACAGGAAGCTGCAGTTTTATAAGAGCAAGGTCCAATTTCTCTGGTGCAAGCACTCTCTAATGGTTTATTCATACATACACACTCACACACGCTGTCCAGTAAACTCCAAGCATCAATAATAATACTGTACTCTAAATGGTACATCCAATATTCCACCGGTGCATCAACATAAAGCATTTCTTTGAATGGGAACGTCCGCTCTAATTGCTTTATGTGGTGATGAATGGAGGTATATGAAAGGCTAGTGGTTTAATAACATCAGAGTTGGGTTTCAGAGCTCTGTGCGAGTGTCTGTGATGGCCCGGGGTCGATGAGTAGCGTTTCATCTGAAAATGTTTTTTTGATTTGTTAATGGGGGTCTTTGTAGCCCCATTTGACAGTGCATTGGGGAAGTTTCTGATGCAATCATAAAGGGATGTTTTTATGAATGGGGCTTTGACAGACGGCTATGAGCTAACAACAGCAGAGGAAGGAGCTCTCTCCTCATGAAGACTGACCTGGAATGATATACATCATACTGACGGTTGGAGTTTGGTGTCAGACGCCTCGTCTTTCTACACACACACACACACACACACACACACACACACACACACACACACACACACACACACACACACACACACACACACACACACACACACACACACACACACACACACACACACACACACACACACACACACACACACACACACACACACACACACACACACACACACACACACACACACACACACACACACACACACAGAGAGTCATATATTTATCACATGTATCCCTCATCTACAGTATCTCCCTGGGACATGGTCTTTCAGCACGTGGGAGGTTGGTGGTGAGCTGAGGAGGAATCAAATAGGGGGACATTGATAAGAGGAGGACAGGCTGCTCTGATGAAGGGACAGGACAGCCTCTCTGGGTCTTTGGTTTCCTCTGCTCCTCACTGGGCTGTTTATCTGGGTCAAAGCCCCCACCAGGCCTGACCTAGTAGTATACTATCCTGTGTACAGTGCCTTCAGAAAGTACTCACAGCCCTTGACTTTTTCCACATTTTTGTTGTGTTATAGCCTGAATTAAACATGGATTCAATTGAGATGTTGTGTCACTGGCCTACACACAATACCCCATAATGTCAAAGTGGAATTATGTATTTTTTTAAGTATTCAAAATTAATTACAAATGAAGCCCTGAAATGTCTTGAGTCAATAAGTAGTCAACCCCTTTGTCCTGGCAAACCTAAATAAGTCCAGGAGTAAACATTTACTTGACAGGTCACAAATTAAGTTGCATGGACTCTGTGTACAATAATAATTTTTAACTTGATCTTTGAATGACTACATCATTTCTGTACACCAAACATAAAATGATCTGTAATGTCCCTCAAACACAGATTCAACCACAAAGGCTAAGGATGTTTTCAAATGCCTCGCAAAGAAGGGCATCTGTTGGTAGATGGATAAAAAAGCAGACATTGCACATCATTTTGAGCATGCTGAAGTTATTAATTACACTATGGATTGTGTATCAATACACCCAGTCACTACAAAGATAGAGTACAGGCGTCATTCCTTACAGTTGCCAGAGAGGAATGAAACTGCTCAGGGATTTTGGTGATTTTAAAACAGAGTTTAATGGCTGTGGATGGATCAACAGTATTGTAGTTACTCCACAATACTAACATAATTGACAGAGTGAAACTAAGGAAACCTGTACTGAATAGAAACTATTCCAAAACATGCTTCCTGTTTGCAACAAGGCACTAAAGTAATACTGCCAAAAATGTGGCAAAACAATTTACTTTTTTTCCTGAATACAAAGTGTTAGGTTTGGGGCAAATCCAATACAAGACATTATTGAGTACCACACTCTATATTTTTATTCATGGTGGTGGCTGCATGATGTTATGGGTATGCTTGTAATTGTTAAAGACTGGGGAGTTTTTCAGGATAAAAAAGAAACGGAATGGAAATAAGCACAGGCAAAATCCTAGAAAACCTGGTTGTCTGCTTACCACCAGACACTGTGCGATGAATTCACCTTTCAGTAGGACAATAATCTACACTGGAGTTGTTTACCAAGAAGACAGTGAAATCTACACTGGAGTTGTTTACCAAGAAGACAGTGAAATCTACACTGGAGTTGTTTACTAAGAAGACAGTGAAATCTACACTGGAGTTGTTTACCGAGAAGACAGTGAAATCTACACTGGAGTTGTTTACCGAGAAGACAGTGAAATCTACACTGGAGTTGTTTACGAGAAGTCTTTACATTAAATAAGACAGTGAAATCTACACTAGTTGACCTGAAAACAGTTGAAATCTACACTGGAGTTGTTTATCGAGAAGACAGTGAAATCTACACTGGAGTTGACAGAAGACTGAAATCACACTAATTTAGGAAATAATAAGAAGGGCAAGTTGTTTGAGAAGACAGTGAAATCTACATTGGAGTTGTTTACCGAGAAGACAGTGAAATCTACACTGGAGTTGTTTACCGAGAAGACAGTGAAATCTACACTGGAGTTGTTTAGCGAGAAGACAGTGAAATCTACAAGTTGTTTAGAAGACAGTGAATGCTAGGTCAGTCTTTACTTAAATAGTGATGGTCTGACAATTATCAACAACCAATTTGACAGAGCTTCAATAATTTAGGAAATAATAAGGGGCAAAGTGATGCTAGCTTAGTGATGCTAGGTCAGTGTAAAGGTAGTGATGGCATGTAGCTTAGTGATGCTAGGTCAGTGTAAGGTAGTGATGGTGCGTAGCTTAGTGATGCTAGGTCAGTGTAAGGTAGTGATGGTGTGTAGCTTAGTGATGCTAGGTCAGTGTAAGGTAGTGATGGCGTGTAGCTGAGTGATGCTAGGTCAGTGTAAGGTAGTGATGGCGTGTAGCTTAGTGATGCTATGTCAGTGTAAGGTAGTGATGGCGTGTAGCTTAGTGATGCTAGGTCAGTGTAAGGTAGTGATGGCGTGTAGCTTAGTGATGCTAGGTCAGTGTAAGGTATGATGGTGCGTAGCTTAGTGATGCTAGGTCAGTATAAGGTAGTGATGGCATGTAGCTTAGTGATGCTAGGTCAGTGTAAGGTAGTGATGGTGTGTAGCTTAGTGATGCTAGGCCAGTGTAAGGTAGTGATGGTGCGTAGCTTAGTGATGCTAGGTGAGTGTAAGGTAGTGATGGTGCGTAGCTTAGTGATGCTAGGTCAGTGTAAGGTAGTGATGGTGCGTAGCTTAGTGACGCTAGGTCAGTGTAAGGTAGTGATGGTGCGTAGCTTAGTGATGCTAGGTCAGTGTAAGGTAGTGATGGCGTGTAGCTTAGTGATGCTAGGTCAGTGTAAGGTAGTGATGGCCTGTAGCTTAGTGATGCTAGGTCAGTGTAAGGTAGTGATGGTGCGTAGCTTAGTGATGCTAGGTCAGTGTAAGGTAGTGATGGCCTGTAGCTTAGTGATGCTAGGTCAGTGTAAGGTAGTGATGGTGCGTAGCTTAGTGATGCTAGGTCAGTGTAAGGTAGTGATGGCGTGTAGGTTAGTGATGCTAGGCCAATGTAAGGTAGTGATGCTAGGTCAGTGTAAGGTAGTGATGGTGTGTAGCTTAGTGATGCTAGGTCAGTGTAAGGTAGTGATGGCGTGTAGCTTAGTGATGCTAAGTCAGTGTAAGGTAGTGATGGCCTGTAGCTTAGTGATGCTAGGTCAGTGTAAGGTACATTTACATTTACATTTAAGTCATTTAGCAGACGCTCTTATCCAGAGCGACGGTGCGTAGCTTAGTGATGCTACGTCAGTGTAAGGTAGTGATGGTATGTAGCTTAGTGATGCTAGGTCAGTGTAAGGTAGTGATGGCATGTAGTTTAGTGATGCTAGGCCAGTGTAAGGTAGTGATGGCGTGTAGGTTAGTGATGCTAGGCCAGTGTAAGGTAGTGATGCTAGGTCAGTGTAAGGTAGTGATGGTGTGTAGCTTAGTGATGCTAGGCCAGTGTAAGGTAGTGATGGTGCGTAGCTTAGTGATGCTAGGTCAGTGTAAGGTAGTGATGGTGCGTAGCTTAGTGACGCTAGGTCAGTGTAAGGTAGTGATTGTGCGTAGCTTAGTGATGCTAGGTCAGTGTAAGGTAGTGATGGTGTGTAGCTTAGTGATGCTAGGTCAGTGTAAGGTAGTGATGGTGTGTAGCTTAGTGATGCTAGGTCAGTGTAAGGTAGTGATGGCATGTAGCTTAGTGATGCTAGGCCAGTGTAAGGTAGTGATGGCGTGTAGGTTAGTGATGCTAGGCCAGTGTAAGGTAGTGATGGCGTGTAGGTTAGTGATGCTAGGCCAGTGTAAGGTAGTGATGCTAGGTCAGTGTAAGGTAGTGATGGTGTGTAGCTTAGTGATGCTAGGCCAGTGTAAGGTAGTGATGGTGCGTAGCTTAGTGATGCTAGGTCAGTGTAAGGTAGTGATGGTGCGTAGCTTAGTGACGCTAGGTCAGTGTAAGGTAGTGATGGTGCGTAGCTTAGTGATGCTAGGTCAGTGTAAGGTAGTGATGGTGTGTAGCTTAGTGATGCTAGGTCAGTGTAAAGTAGTGATGGTGCATAGCTTAGTGATGCTAGGTCAGTGTAAGGTAGTGATGGTGTGTAGCTTAGTGATGCTAGGTCAGTGTAAGGTAGTGATGGTGCGTAGTTTAGTGATGCTAGGTCAGTGTAAGGTAGTGATGGTGTGTAGCTTAGTGATGCTAGGTCAGTGTAAGGTAGTGATGGCATGTAGCTTAGTGATGCTAGGTCAGTGTAAGGTAGTGATGGTGTGTAGCTTAGTGATGCTAGGTCAGTATAAGGTAGTGATGGCGTGTAGGTTAGTGATGCTAGGCCAGTGTAAGGTAGTGATGCTAGGTCAGTGTAAGGTAGTGATGGTGTATAGCTTAGTGATGCTAGGCCAGTGTAAGGTAGTGATGGTGCGTAGCTTAGTGATGCTAGGCCAGTGTAAGGTAGTGATGGTGTGTAGCTTAGTGATGCTAGGTCAGTGTAAGGTAGTGATGGCGTGTAGCTTAGTGATGCTAGGTCAGTGTAAGGTAGTGATGGCCTGTAGCTTAGTGATGCTAGGTCAGTGTAAGGTAGTGATGATGCATAGCTTAGTGATGCTAGGTCAGTGTAAGGTAGTGATGGTGCGTAGCTTAGTGATGCTAGGTCAGTGTAAGGTAGTGATGGCGTGTAGCTTAGTGATGCTAGGTCAGTGTAAGGTAGTGATGGCGTGTAGCTTAGTGATGCTAGGCCAGTGTAAGGTAGTGATGTCGTGTAGGTTAGTGATGCTAGGCCAGTGTAAGGTAGTGATGCTAGGTCAGTGTAAGATAGTGATGGTGTGTAGCTTAGTGATGCTAGGCCAGTGTAAGGTAGTGATGGTGCGTAGCTTAGTGATGCTAGGTCAGTGTAAGGTAGTGATGGTGCGTAGCTTAGTGACGCTAGGTCAGTGTAAGGTAGTGATGGTGCGTAGCTTAGTGATGCTAGGTCAGTGTAAGTTATTGATGGTGTGTAGCTTAGTGATGCTAGGTCAGTGTAAGGTAGTGATGGTGTGTAGCTTAGTGATGCTAGGTCAGTGTAAGGTAGTGATGGTGTGTAGCTTAGTGATGCTAGGTCATTGTAAGGTAAGGATGGTGTGTAGCTTAGTGATGCTAGGTCAGTGTAAGGTAGTGATGGTGTGTAGCTTAGTGATGCTAGGTCAGTGTAAGTTATTGATGGTGTGTAGCTTAGTGATGCTAGGTCAGTGTAAGGTAGTGATGGTGTGTAGCTTAGTGATGCTAGGTCAGTGTAAGGTAGTGATGGTGTGTAGCTTAGTGATGCTAGGTCATTGTAAGGTAAGGATGGTGTGTAGCTTAGTGATGCTAGGTCAGTGTAAGGTAGTGATGGTGTGTAGCTTAGTGATGCTAGGTCAGTGTAAGGTAGTGATGGTGTGTAGCTTAGTGGTTGTTTTTTCTCCGTAGGTATCAGGCTGTGTGTCAGTGGGCCTGGGCTCCTCCAGGGCCGGGGGCCCCCCACCACACTTGGACACCCACCCCACCTTCCTCCTCTCCCAGCCGCCCTGGATAGCTGACCACTCAGCAGAAGTACCCCTCTTTTACCTTCTCTCGTTCATATCTCTCCCGTTTTTTTTTCTCTCTTTACTCTTCTCCCCATCTCCATTACACACTCCGCTTTCTGTTTCCCTTTCTTTCCCCTCCACTCTCTCGTCTTACCTCGCTCTCTTCTCTCATACCTCCCAATCTACTCTTCTCTCTTTTTTTCCCTGTTTTTCTCTCTCTCTCTATCTTTCCGCCTCTCTCCCCCCTCTCGCTCTCTCTCACCATCTCTATCTCTCTCCATCTCTATCCCAGTCTGTGGTTGGCCCAGCTTTCTCTATCTCTCTCTCTCCATCTCTCTCTCTCCATCTCTATTGGCCCAGCATTCTCTATCCCTCTCGCTCTCGCTCTCGCTCTCGCTCTCGCTCTCTCTCTCTCTCTCTCTCTCTCTCTCTCTCTCTCTCTCTCTCTCTCTCTCTCTCTCTCTCTCTCTCTCTCTCTCTCTCTCTCTCTCCATCTATCTCTCTCTCTCCATCTCTATTGGCCCAGCTTTCTCTATCCCTCTCTCTCCATCTCTCTCTCTCTCCATCTCTATTGGCCCAGCTTTCTCTATCCCTCTCTCTCCATCTCTCTCTCTCTCCATCTTTATGGGCCCAGCTTTCTCTATCCCTCTCCCTCTCCCTCTCTCTCTCTCTCTCTCTCTCTCTCTCTCTCTCTCTCTCTCGCTCTCTCTCGCTCTCTCTCTCTCTCTCTCTCTCTCTCTCTCTCTCTCTCTCTCTCTCTCTCTCTCTCTCTCTCTCTCTCTCTCTCTCTCTCTCTCATCTCCTCTCTCTCTCTCTCCATCTATCCCCTATCTCCATCTCTCTCTCCATCTCTATTGGCCCAACTTTCTCTATCCCTCTCTCTCTCTCTCTCTCTCTCTCTCTCTCTCTCTCTCTCTCTCTCTCTCTCTCTCTCTCTCTCTCTCTCTCTCTCTCTCTCTCCATCTATCTCTCTCTCTCCATCTCTATCCCCGTCTGTGGTTGGCCCAGCTTTCTCTATCCCTCTCTCTCCATCTCTATTGGCCCAGCTTTCTCTATCCCTCTCTCTCCATCTCTATCCCCATCTGTGGTTGGCCCAGCTTTCTCTATCCCTCTCAGAATTCTAAAGTCATGACATGCTCCCCGCCGAGCACCACAATTAACAAATCTCCCTCAGAAATCAACCTCTCACATTTTTGGCACTGGAGTGAAGATGACAATCTTTGTGCGCATAGCTAGCCCACTCGCAGAAAAAACACAGAGGGGGGACAAAATACGAACTGGTCCATTTGATTTCCTTAGTGGTTATTCTGTGCTGTTCTTTCAGCTCTTTCCCTTCAATTACACAATTTCAAAAACGATCAGTAATCTTGCAGATATTTGTGTGCAATACAACTTCTCAGAACTATTTTTCTCCCCCTATGAGTGTTTTTCCTTGTCTCAGTTTGGGTGTTTGGACTGTTGTTTCCATGGGGCCTGTAGTAGTAGGAGTGTGTCTTGGATAGAGAAACATCTCTAGTCTTCTAGAGGATGAATCATTTTTGGCCATCTGTGTGTATTGGAGAGTGTGTGCGTCCACGTTTACCCACCACGTTGTGTATATGTACTCAACAACGTCTCCAAGGTGATTCTGGAGGTTGGAGGATATGTGTCACATCCACAAATTGACAGTGCGAGAATAATTACCAAACTTTGACCTAAGATATTCTATATTTTCTCTGGAGCAGAAAATACAAACATTTGACCTCTCAACCAAACCTGAGCTGCATGTTGTATCAGCATGATTCTCCATATATCCCCCCCGTCAGTCCTCTGAAAGTGTGTGTTCTATGTGTTGGTTTGATGTGTTCTATGTGTTGGTCTGATGTGTTCTATGTGTTGGTCTGATGTGTTCTATGTGTTGGTTTGATGTGTTCTATGTGTTGGTCTGAAGTGTTCTATGTGTTGGTTTGATGTGTTCTATGTGTTGGTCTGATGTGTTCTATGTGTTGGTCTGATGTGTTCTATGTGTTGGTCTGATGTGTTCTATGTGTTGGTCTGATGTGTTCTATGTGTTGGTCTGATGTGTTCTATGTGTTGGTCTGATGTGTTCTATGTGTTGGTTTGATGTGTTCTATGTGTTGGTCTGAAGTGTTCTATGTGTTGGTCTGATGTGTTCTATGTGTTGGTCTGATGTGTTCTATGTGTTGGTCTGATGTGTTCTATGTGTTGGTCTGATGTGTTCTATGTGTTGGTCTGATGTGTTCTATGTGTTGGTCTGATGTGTTCTATGTGTTGGTCTGATGTGTTCTATGTGTTGGTCTGATGTGTTCTATGTGTTGGTTTGAAGTGTTCTATGTGTTGGTCTGATGTGTTCTATGTGTTGGTTTGATGTGTTCTATGTGTTGGTCTGATGTGTTCTATGTGTTGGTCTGATGTGTTCTATGTGTTGGTCTGATGTGTTCTATGTGTTGGTTTGAAGTGTTCTATGTGTTGGTCTGATGTGTTCTATGTGTTGGTTTGAAGTGTTCTATGTGTTGGTCTGATGTGTTCTATGTGTTGGTCTGAAGTGTTCTATGTGTTGGTCTGATGTGTTCTATGTGTTGGTTTAAAGTGTTCTATGTGTTGGTTTAAAGTGTTCTATGTGTTGGTCTGATGTGTTCTATGTGTTGGTTTGATGTGTTCTATGTGTTGGTCTGATGTGTTCTATGTGTTGGTCTGATGTGTTCTATGTGTTGGTTTGATGTGTTCTATGTGTTGGTCTGATGTGTTCTATGTGTTGGTTATGTGTTGGTCTGATGATGTGTTCTATGTGTTGGTCTGATGTGTTCTATGTGTTGGTCTGATGTGTTCTGATGTGTTCTATGTGTTGGTCTTTGATGTGTTGGTCTGAGTGTTCTATGTGTTGGTTTGAAGTGTTCTATGTGTTGGTTTGAAGTGTTCTATGTGTTGGTTTGATGTGTTCTATGTGTTGGTTTGAAGTGTTCTATGTGTTGGTTTGAAGTGTTCTATGTGTTGGTTTGAAGTGTTCTATGTGTTGGTTTGATGTGTTCTATGTGTTGGTCTGATGTGTTCTATGTGTTGGTCTGATGTGTTCTATGTGTTGGTCTGATGTGTTCTGGGTTTGAGTTGTGCGTAATAGGTCTTTGAGGAGCTTTCGGTTTTGCTCCATTCAGAATTGCTATGGTATTTTATTATGTTTAACGTGTGTGTGTTGTGACTGACAGGTAGACCAGCAGAAGCAGGAGCTGAATAAGAAGGAATCAGAGATGCAGGCCCTACAGACCAAACTGGATGCTCTGACCAACCAGAACTCAGACTGCAAACAGCACATAGAGGTGCTCAAAGAATCACTCAGCGCCAAGGAGCAACGCTCTACCACACTGCAGACCGAGGTGAGAGTGTTTAAAATACTGCGCACACACACACTTAGGCTTGCAGGCTAGGGAGAGCCCTGTGCAGATCTTACCTAGTCAGGGCCTTCCATGTAGTCTGTCTGGCCTAGTGCATTGGGCCTGTCTGGGAGAAAGAGCAACAAGCTCACGAGTTGATCAATTTGACCTCAGATTCTGACGTTTATCCACGTTTCTCCAAACGTTCAATTCTGAAGTTGCTCCAAATGTCACAATGTGGATGTGATTTGGACACCCATAGTTGCGACTGTCACTCCTCCTTCTTCATGCGGCTCCTCCCCCAGTTAAGGGTTGAAACCCCAACAAATGAAACGAGTGTCTGGTACTGGGCCACAACACCATAGCAAAACCCAAGCCTATTCAATGGTAATAGCGCTCACTGTTGCCCCTAGTGGTGGGTTTTAAAGGCATCTCTGGATGTCCTCGGGACATGGACCAACGTCCAATTTCTAAGTAAATCTTGAGCGACTTGGCAGGAGAAAAACTGAGGGAGGCTGAGGGAGACTGGCAGTGTTTTCATCTCTCTGTCTTTGAAGTCTGTGGGTCTAATGATTTTATAAAATGGGGGGTGAGGAGGGGGAAGGTTAGCATTTTTCTCCAAACTTCTGTGGAGTTGGAAGCGATACTTTAGATGTCTTTGTGCGCGGCAGCGGAGAGCGGCTCACTAACGATGTCCACTCTTCATTACAGGAAGCAATTTGGGCCGAAATTAGGGCTAATAGTCTATACATGTGCAAGGAATTTTGGCGTAGGGGTGAGCTGAATACATCATACTTAAACGCCCACAAGAGCTGGAGCTGAAAGACGATGCCCATAGCTCACCCATGATGTTGCACAACGATTTAAGTCAATAAGTCATAATGTTAGTCAAAGTATGAAGTGGGAAATCTGTGTCAATGCATTGTTTTTCCCTATGAGATGACATGCTAATCATTTTCAGTCTACATTTCTTCAGGGCTGGGTTTTATTTTAAACTTACCACCCACCAGCATTGCATTGTTTATTAATCAGAAACACCAGCAAAGAGTTTCTGATGAATACTTTTCTCTTATTTTTTAGTTAGCCTGTATATATAGCGTGGCCAAAACCATTCATCTTGGGGCGACAGGGGGAGCGGGGCTCCAAAATTCAATATCACATGCATTTAAAAATTTTTTTTTATAAATAGTAAAATTGCGTGGAATATTGCATTTTAGAACCCTGCTCCCCCCGTGGCCCCAAGATGAATGTTTTAAAAAAAGCACCCGCAAAAGAAACTTCCACATTTATTTATTTTGTTGTGCCGTTGTTACACTTGTATTGCTGTTTCATGTCTGATGTGGTGTTGTTACATACCATTTGCAGTGTTCATCATAAGAAAAGTCATTACTTCCCCAAGCTGTGAGAACCATGGCATGAGCATGGGGCTGACTTGGCATTGCTGGAGCGCTGCCGAATAGCTTACCAACAGCCTACCAAAGTTGCACCATGTCCATTACAATGTAGAAAACCGTTTCTCTAGTCCATCGTGTTCAATAGTTACGCTACCCATATTACCAAAGCTTCATCTGATTCTTTATTTTTCTATGGTGGATTTGTGGCCACAATTTATGTAAGATGGCAAAGTCAAATATACTGGTTTCCCCTATCCATCTGTGGCAAAGTTTTCACTAAATGCTTATGACAATTCCAGCTCCAGAACCAGCCATAACCTAGCCAGTTGGCTAATCTTTTGAATATGGTGTCGCAACAACAGATAACATTAGCTAGCTAGATAAGTTTAGCATGCTAGCTACACTGACTGCTGTCAGTTCCCTACTTGTTGTTATTGGTCCACCCCATATGGAGATCAGCACAATGTTCCCACACCCAGTTCAGGTAGCCTGCGTCATTATTCTGAGGTGGAACCTAAACGATAATTTACGCTCTAGGACAGGAATTAACATTGAAATAGGGGAGGCATTGCCCTCTGGTGGGGATCTTTTAAAATAATTTACTATTAGTGGGTGGATGTGAGATTGTGTGTTTGACAGAGGGTCAATATATAATTGGATGTAATGCATTTGACACTTCACTCTAACATGAGAGGCTGCTGGGATATGGATGGCCATAATGGGATCTGTCAGCCCTGATCTCACGCACCACACACACTGTCAGTCAGTTAACCCCATCTCTATATCCTTCTCTGTCCACGTGGCCATGAGTTTATCTTGCCCCCAGCTCTATCAGAGTGGATCTAAGCCCTCCAGCTCGATCAGAGTGGATCAAAGCCCTCCAGCTCTATCAGAGTGGATCAAAGCCCTCCAGCTCCATCAGAGTGGATCAAAGCCCTCCAGCTCTATCAGAGTGGATCAAAGCCCTCCAGCTCTATCAGAGTGGATCAAAGCCCTCCAGCTCTATCAGAGTGGGTCAAAGCCCTCCAGCTCTATCAGAGTGGATCAAAGCCCTCCAGCTCTATCAGAGTGGATCAAAGCCCTCCAGCTCTATCAGAGTGGGTCAAAGCCCTCCAGCTCTATCAGAGTGGATCAAAGCCCTCCAGCTCTATCAGAGTGGATCAAAGCCCTCCAGCTCTATCAGAGTGGGTCAAAGCCCTCCAGCTCCATCAGAGTGGATCAAAGCCCTCCAGCTCTATCAGAGTGGATCAAAGCCCTCCAGCTCTATCAGAGTGGATCAAAGCCCTCCAGCTCTATCTGAGTGGATCAAAGCCCTCCAGCTCTATCAGAGTGGATCAAAGCCCTCCAACTCTATCAGAGTGGGTCAATGCCCTCCAGCTTTATCAGAGTGGGTCAATGCCCTCCAGCTCTATCAGAGTGGGTCAAAGCCCTCCAGCTTTATCAGAGTGGGTCAATACCTCACAGCCAGGTTCCATACAGGCTGACAGTCATGATACTGACTCACTCAGGGCAGGAGTGTTAAAGGGAGGGCTACAGACCCACAGACAGGCAGCCACCCTGGTATGGAAAAGAAGAGATGGCTAGAGAGAACAGACGATGCAGTGTTGATTTGAGGGAAGTAGAGAATCAAGGAAGACATAATAGAATGGAATGGAAGAATGGAAGTGCATTTATCAGTCCGTCAAAGTTAAGGACCGCTCCTAAATGGGGTTGATTGAATCCATCTTCTGGTTTTCCTCTGTGGGAATGGAAAAATATGTGTGTCTGTGTGTGTGTTTAAGCACAGCATTGTGGAGGGTGCAGTGGAAATGTAACCCTGTAATAGGTATGTTATCTGTCCTGCTGAGGTCAGTGTAGTGCTGAAACAGTGCAACTGCAGATCAGGTAACCAGTCACACGGCCCTCCTGTATATTTAACTAGCATATGAGAGAGTGGCAGGTAGCAGAGCTGTATTGGAGAATTCAGAGAGGGGTGTACCACTGTTTGCTGAAGAGTTAGTATCACAGTTTTTCTTTGAAAAGGTACAACAATAATGACTCAATGCAGCATTTTACCACGCGTTCTTTGTAAACCGGCTAAAACTAGAGTTGATCCCGGCCCTGATGCCTGCAGAGCAGTGTCTCTGTTGTGTTCAGCAGTGGGGGCTATGGGTAGGCCCACTCTGAGCCGCGTGCTGCGACCATGTTGATAAATCACAGTGTGAAAATGAGTCCCACCTGTTCAACTGGCCTCCACAAAGGAGCCGGCAGGAGCCGACTTGTCCGCTAGGTCACCGGCACAGCCAGGGGGGGAAACAGGAAAACACCCGCCACTCAAACCATGTCAAAACACCGGGTCACCGGCACAGCCTGGGGGGCAGGGGGGGAAACAGGAAAACACCCGCCACTCAAACCATGTCACAACACCGAGTCGCAGTATGTGGCAGGGCCAGCGACTGTGTTTGTGGTGGAGCACTCATAAACCCTGGCAACCCCAAACCATGTCACACACACAACCCCAAACCATGTCACACACACAACCCCAAACCATGTCACACACACAACCCTAGACCATGTCACACACACAACCCCAACCCATATGTCACAACAAACCATGTCACACACACAACCCCAAACCATGTCACACACACAACCCTAAACCATGTCTCACACACAGAACCCTAAACCATGTCACACACACAACCCTAAACCATGTCTCACACAACCCCAAACCATGTCACACACACAAGGTCTCAGTATGTGGCAGGGCTTAAACCATGTCACACACACAACCCTAAACCATGTCACACACACCAGGTCTCAGTATGTCTCAAGTATGTCACACACACAACCCTAGACCATGTCACACACACAACCCTAAACCATGTCACACACACCAGGTCTCAGTATGTGGCAGGGCTTAAACAATGTCACACACACAACCCCAAACCATGTAACACACACAACACACAACCCCAAACCATGTCACACACACAACCCTAAACCATGTCACACACACCAGGGCTCAGTATGTGGCAGGGCTAAACCATGTCACAACACACAACCCCAAACCAAATACACGTCAGTTTTATGGTGCCCTTTTAAAATCCAATGAGAGTTGGATTTCCACCTTTCATAGTTGTCTCTAAAATCATCAGCTGTGAAGTACTTTTGTTTGACATTGTTCGTTATCCAGGTTTGTGTGTGTCTATGCGTGTGCGTGTGTGTATGCGTGTGTGTGCATGGTAGTAACCCCAGTAGGGGTGTGTCTGTGTTGTTGTTTCCTGATCTCTGTGTGATGAATGGCCTGCATGGGTAGTGAGTCGTGAAAAGAGATGTGGTCTGAACCATGCTAACACAGACACATGTAGGCTCACTCTATTCTGGTCTCTCTCTCACTTTCCTTTTGTCTGTCTGTCTCTCTCTCTCTCTCTTTCTCTGTCTCTCTCTCTTTTTTCTCTGTCTCTCTTTCTTTATGTCTGTCTGTCTCTCTCTCTTTTTCTTTCTCTGTCTCTCTCTTTCTTTCTCTGTCTCTCTTTCTTTCTCTGTCTCTCTCTTTCTTTCTCTGTCTCTTTCTTTCTCTGTCTGTCTCTCTCTCTATCTTTTTGTCTCTGTCTCTGGCTCTCTGTCGTTCTCTCTTTCTTTTTGTCTCTGTCCGTCTCTCTCTGTCTCTCATCTGAGGATGTTGAAGCAGGTGAGATCCTTCATATGGTAGGAACCAGGAAGTAAATTGTTGCTATGGCTGTAAAAGTGAGGATTTACCCAATGCCAGGAATACATCAAATATATCCTAACCCCTGACCAATAGAATTGGTTTGAACTGGTCTGATCTGGACTGGAACTGGGGTTTCGTGATTTGTTACGATGTTGTTGACAGTTTTAAACGGATTTGACCTAGTTTGAACCACCTGGAACGGGTTTGGAACTCATTTGACCTAGTTTGAACCACCTGGAACGGGTTTGGAACTCATTTGACCTGGTTTGAACCACCTGGAACGGGTTTGGAACTCATTTGACCTGGTTTGAACCACCTGGAACGGGTTTGGAACTCATTTGACCTGGTTTGAACCACCTGGAACGGGTTTGGAACTCATTTGACCTGGTTTGAACCACCTGGAACGGGTTTGGAACTCATTTGACCTGGTTTGAACCACCTGGAACGGGTTTGGAACTCATTTGACCTGGTTTGAACCACCTGGAACGGGTTTGGAACTCATTTGACCTAGTTCGACCGCTGTGACCGTTCTCCGGCCGTCCTCTGTTCCTGTGTTCCGTCAATGTGGTTTGGGACGTGGTGTTAGCTGTGGAGTGTAAGGGCCCCCAGAACAAACATGGTGCGGTCCAAAGTAAAGCCCCCGCGTACAGGATAGGCCATGTGGAAAAACCATAAAGAGGAGTTATAGGGGTCAGAGTGGGGATGAGATATTTAATGGTTTACACAGAGGGAGACGTAAACATGTGTGAGGCTGAACACACATCACAAATGGTAGAATACACACACACACACTGTATGCTCCAAAACACATACTGCACGCTCAAACACACAACATACTACATCATTAACTTTGCAGTCCTCCCAGATCTCTCTCTCTCTCTCTCTCACACACACACACACACACACACACACACACACACACACACACACACACACACACACACACACACACACACACACACACACACACACACACACACACACACACACACACACACACACACACACACACACACACACACACACACACACACACACACACACACACACACACACACACACACACACACACGGCCCACCCATGATACATTTCCAATAGTGCCTAATGTCCATGTAACAGGTGTGTGTTGTTGGCTTTAAACTGTAGGTGGTCAGGAGGTCGGTAAGCACACATGCACGTATGCATGAACACACGCACACAAACCTCTGGTGCGGTTTCACTGCTGAGGGAAAGATCTTGCAGGGGAAATCTTATGCTACTGTGGATGACTGTTTATGGACAGCTAGTCAGGTTGATCAAAGCTTTACTTTCTTTTGTATACTGAGCAAAAATAGAAATTGTTGGATGTTGCATTTATAAGATTTTGCTAAGTTACAGTTCATACAAGGAAATTCATTAGGCCCTAATCTATGGATTTAACATGACTGGCCATAGTTGGCCAGCCAATCAGAATTTGTTTTTCCCCACAAAAGGGCTTTGTTACTGACAGAAATACTCCTTCGCACACAGCTCTGGTGGACATTCCTGTAGTCGGCATGCCAATTCCACTCTCCCTCAAAACTTGAGACATCTGTGGTATTGTGTTGTGTGGCACAACTGCACATTTTAGAGTGGCCTTTTATTGTCCCCAGCACAAGGTGCACATGTGTAATGACCATGCTGTTTAATCAACTTTTTGATATGCCACACCTGTCAGGTGGATGGATTATCTTGGCAGGGATGTAAACACATTTGTCCACAACATATTTTGCTGCGAATGGAACATTTCTGGGATCTTATTTCAGATCATGTAAACATGGGACTTTACATGTTGCGTTCATATTTTTATTCAGTGTAGAACTTTCAGACAAAATGTAATTGTGTTTATCTGTAAAGTTGTGAGATCTTTGACTTCTATCTCGTACCTAATATAGTGTACTGTAGCTCAGGAAGCTCCTCATTGGAAAGGGTCCCAATGGTTTAGTCAAAATAAATGCCTTATTATATGGCACTACTGATTCAGAATATTAACGGTGATTTGTACAAGTCTTGGCTGTGGATTTCTCTCGCTCTCTCTCCGTTTGACATTTTTGTCATTTAGCAGACACTTGTATCCAGATTGACGTACAGTTAGTGCTATAGCTGTATCTAGGTGAGACAACAACATATCACAGTCGTAGTACATTTGTACACAAATAAAGAAGTTATCAGCAAAGTCAGCGCTAGTTGGGATAGTAGGAGAAGACAAGTGGAGGGGTAGTGGGTTGCTGTGTGATTTATTTCAGAAAGGCACTCCGCTGTCCTGACATTTGGGGGAAGCTTGTTCAACCATTGGGGTGCCAGGACAGAGAAGAGCTTTGACCAGGCTGAGCAGAAGCTGCCTTCCCATAGACACACACACACACACACACACACACACACACACACACACACACACACACACACACACACACACACACACACACACACACACACACACACACACACACACACACACACACACACACACACACACACACACACACACACACACACACACACACACACACACACACACACACACACACACACAGTGATGAGTATCATGTCATGTCAGCTGTCCGTCGGCACTCAATTACCCAGCAGCCTCTGCAGGGCTGACAGTCGTGTGTTTGGAGAGACAATGGCTGCCATTCTGTGGAGTTTGACCTCTTCTCTCCTTAGGGGCACTGTGATTACCTCAGGCCACTTAACCTCTAGAATACACACACACACGACAGTAACAGATATACTGTAGAACCCTCACCATCAACCCTACCCATGTCAGAATCACGAACTGTGATTACGTGCAATATGAACTTAAGTCAATATGGAGCTGAGGTCAGTGTAAGCCTTAGAAGCCTGTCCTGATTCCTCTCTCCCCACACCATCACTTCTTTGTCAAACCCAGTCAGTATAGAAGTCACAGCAGCTACCCACCACCACCCTGTCTGCACAGACCCCAGAGTGAGAAACCCCGTTCCCTTCTATTTGTCTTTGGCCAAGGGCCTCTCTCTCTCTCTCTCTCTGTCACTCTGTCTCTGTCTGTCTGTCTGTCTGTCTCTCTCTCTCTCTCTCTCTCTCTCTCTCTCTCTCTCTCTCTCTCTCTCTCTCTCTCTCTCTCTCTCTCTCTCTCTCTCTCTCTCAGAAGTCCAGCATCCATCCCTTACTCCGCTGCTGACATGTGGCAGCAATTTCAGCCCCATTTCTCAAACACAACATACACACACACACACACACACACACGCACGCACACACGCACGCACACACACACACACACACACACACACACACACACACACACACACACACACACACACACACACACACACACACACACACACACAACACACACATACGCGCACACACACACACACACACACACACACACACACACACACACACACACACACACACACACACACACACACACACACACACACACACACACACACACACACACACACACACACACACACACACACACACACACACACACACACACACACATACGCACGCACACACACAGCTAAATCTCCTGCCTTATTCCACATTTTGTTAAGTTCCAGCCTTATTCCACATTTTGTTAAGTTACAGCCTTATTCCACATTTTGTTAAGTTACAGCCTTATGCCACATTTTGTTAAGTTACAGCCTTATTCCACATTTTGTTAAGTTACAGCCTTATTCCACATTTTGTTAAGTTACACCCTTATTCGAAAATGGATTAACTTGTTTTTTTCCCCCTCATCAATCGATACACAATATCCCATAATAACACATTTTGGCAAATGTATTAAAAATGACAAACTTAAATATCACATTTACAGAAGTATTCAGACTCTTTACTGGAACACCTATGTCAGTGAGTATTCAGACCCTTTACTGGAACACCTATGTCAGTGAGTACCGCCTCGAGTCTTCTTGAGTATGACTCTACAAACTTGGCACACCTGTATTTGTGGTCTGTCAGGTTGGATGGGGAGCGTCGCTGCACAGCTATTTTCAGGTCTCCAGAGATGTTTGATCAGATTCAAGTCTGGGATCTGGCTGAGCTACTCAAGTAGAGGTTCAGAGGTTTCATCAGAGGTTCAGAGGTTTCATCAGACCAGAGAATCTTCTTTCTCATGGTCTTAGAGTCTTTAGGGGCCTTTGGCAAACTCCAGGTGGTCTGTGTGCCTTTTTACTGAGGAGTGGCTTCAGTCTGGCTACTCTACCATAAAGGCCTGATTGGTGGATGGTGCAGAGATGGCTGTCCTTTTGGAAGGTCCTCCCATCTCTTCAGAGGAACGCTGGAGCTCTGTCAGAGTGACTATCGGGTTATTGTTCACCTCCTTGACCAAAGCCCTTCTCCCCGATTGCTCAGTTTGGGCTGGTGGCCAGTTCTTATATAAATGTCTTTGCTCTGTCATTATGGGGTATTGTGTGTAGATTAATAAGGAACATTTTTTATTTAATCCAATTTAGAATAAGGCTGTAACATTACAAAATGTGGAAAAGTCATCGTGTCTGAATACTTTCTGACTGCACTGTGTATGTTTTTACTGGATAATAGGGCAGCTAAATCTCCTGCCTCCTCTACTCAAACAGAGGTGTGTGTCTGTGGCATACACTGAGGTTTGAGGGACAGTCCTTGAAGCTCCAGTCTCCCCTGAGGCTCCCTGGTCCTGAGGCTCCCTGGTCCTGAGGCTGACAGGGAAACATATTTTCCCTTCACCTCCCTGTGTTTGATGATGATGATTGCTCTTCCTCCCACTTAGCCACAGTCTGCAGGAACAGGGAGGCCAGTGAAAATAGAGTGGTGGGGGGAGGACTATGGGGTGAGTGAATATAAGGGTACTTCAGACAGTTGGTGGGGGGGGGTGGCAACTCAATTAGAAGGTTGGAGTACGGTAGGTGAAGACATGAGGGGCGTTAGAGGAGTGGGGTGGGGGGGTAGAGGAGTGGAGAGGAGGCTGGAGGAGTGGGGGTAGAGGACTGGGGAGGGGGCTAGAGGAGTTGGGAGGGAGGGAGCTGGAGGAGTGGGGAGGGAGGAGGGTAGAGGAGTGGGGAGGGGGAGGGGGGGTAGAGGAGTGGGGAGGGGGGGGTAGAGGAGGGGGAGATGGGCTAGAAGAAGGGGAGGGGGTAGAAGAGGGGGGAGGTGGGTAGAGGAGTGGGGAGGGGGTAGAGGAATGGGGAGGGGGGTTAGAATGTGGAGAGGGTGGGGGATAGAGGAATGGGGAGGGGGTTAGAATGTGGAGAGGGTGGGGGGTAGAGGAATGGGGGTGGTTAGAATTTGGAGAGAGTGAGGGGTAGAGGAATGGGGAGGGGGTTAGAATGTGAGGAGGGTGGGGGGTAGAGGAATGGGGAGGGGGAGGGGGGTTAGAATGTGGAGAGGGTGGGGGTAGAGGAATGGGGAGGGGGAGGGGGTTAGAATGTGGAGAGGGTGGGGGGTAGAGGAATGGGGAGTGGGGGTTAGAATGTGAGATGGGGGGGAGAATGGGGGTTAGAATGTGAGAGGGTGGGGGGTAGAGGAATGGGGAGGAGGGGGGTTAGAATGTGAGAGGGTGGGGGGTAGAGGAATGGGGAGTGGGGGTTAGAATGTGAGAGGGTGGGGGGTAGAGGAATGGGGAGTGGGGGGAATGTGAGGGGTGGGGGTAGAGAATGTGAGTGGGGGTTAGAATGTGAGAGGGTGGGGGGTAGAGGGGGGTAGAAGGAATGGGGGGAGGGGGGGAGGGGAGGGGGTTAGTGTGTGGGTAGGGTGGGGGGTAGAGGAATGGGGAGTGGGGGTTAGAATGTGAGAGGGTGGGGGGTAGAGGAATGGGGAGGGGGCACCAGTCTTTCCTTTAGTCATAAATCACTCCTAGAAAAACACGATTACCCCTCAGACATATATAAAGCACTGCAGCTCCGTTAATAATTGGGCCTGATCATTAATGAAAGAAATAAAGAATGTGGTTGGTCTGTCACGCCCAGAGGGGCTCTGTTCCCTGAGGAACACACCGGAAATGTCCGCCCGCCGGGAAAACTCATTTTGCATGTTTGTTTTTTAACTCTTACACACACACACACACACACACACACACACACACACACACACACACACACACACACACACACACACACACACACACACACACACACACACACACACACACACACACACACACACACACACACACACACACACACACACACACACACACACACACACACACACACACACACACACACCTGCATATGCACACACATGCATTTAAACGTGTATATGTGTGTTGTTTGGGATATTTTCGGTGAGGGGTGGGGTGAGGAGGGTAAATAATTACTCATTAATCCAGCTGTAGATGAACCCTCCCACTCCTTCCTCCCTTACCGATAATAACCTTTGACTCCGTCTATATGTCAACGCTGAGGTAATTCACCAGAATGGAGAGGATAGAGGGAGGGAAGAAGTGAGAGGATAGAGGGAGAGGATAGAGGGAGGGTAGAAGGGAGAGGATAGAGGGAGGAAAGAAGGGAGAGGATAGAGGGAGGAAAGAAGGGAGAGGATAGAGGGAGAGGATAGAGGGAGAGGATAGAGGAAGGGAAGAAGGGAGAGGATAGAGGGAGAGGATAGAGGGAGGGAAGAAGTGAGAGGATAGAGGGAGAGAATAGAGGGAGGAAAGAAGGGAGAGGATAGAGGGAGAGGATAGAGGGAGGAAAGAAGGGAGAGGATAGAGGGAGGAAAGAAGGGAGAGGATAGAGGGAGGGAATAAGGGAGAGGATAGAGGGAGGATAGAGGGAGAGGATAGAGGGAGAGGATCGAGGGAAGGAAGAAGGGAGAGGATAGAGGGAGGGGATAGAGGGAGGGAAGAAGGGAGAGGATAGAGGGAGGAAAGAAGGGAGAGGATAGAGAGAGGGAATAAGGGAGAGGATAGAGGGAGGATAGAGGGAGAGGATAGAGGGAGAGGATCGAGGGAAGGAAGAAGGGAGAGGATATAGGGAGGGAAGAAGGGAGAGGATATAGGGAGGGAAGAAGGGAGAGGATAGAGGGAGGAAAGAAGGGAGAGGATAGAGGGAGGAAAGAAGGGAGAGGATAGAGGGAGGAAAGAAGAGGAGAGGATAGAGGGAGGAAAGAAGGGAGAGGATAGAGGGAGGAAAGAAGGGAGAGGATAGAGGGAGGAAAGAAGGGAGAGGATAGAGGGAGGGAAGAAGGGAGAGGATAGAGGGAGGAAAGAAGGGAGAGGATAGAGGGAGGAAAGAAGGGAGAGGATAGAGGGAGGAAAGAAGGGAGAGGATAGAGGGAGGAAAGAAGGGAGAGGATAGAGGGAGAGGATAGAGGGAGGAAAGAAGGGAGAGGATAGAGGGAGGAAAGAAGGGAGAGGATAGAGGGAGGAAAGAAGGGAGAGGATAGAGGGAGGAAAGAAGGGAGAGGATAGAGGGAGGAAAGAAGGGAGAGGATAGAGGGAGGAAAGAAGGGAGAGGATAGAGGGAGGAAAGAAGGGAGAGGATAGAGGGAGGAAAGAAGGGAGAGGATAGAGGGAGAGGATAGAGGGAGGAAAGAAGGGAGAGGATAGAGGGAGAGGATAGAGGGAGAGGATAGAGGGAGGGAAGAAGGGAGAGGGTAGAGGGAGAGGATAGAGGGAGGAAAGAAGGGAGAGGATAGAGGGAGAGGATAGAGGGAGGAAAGAAGGGAGAGGATAGAGGGAGAGGATAGAGGGAGAGGATAGAGGGAGAGAATAGAGGGAGAGGATAGGAGGGTAGAAGGGAGAGGATAGAGGGAGGAAAGAAGGGAGAAGATAGAGGGAAGGATAGAGAGAGGAAAGAAGGGAGAGGATAGAGGGAGAGGATAGAGGGAGAGGATAGAGGGAGAGAATAGAGGGAGAGTATAGAGGGAGGGTAGAAGGGAGAGGATAGAGGGAGGGAAGAAGGGAGAGGATAGAGAGAGGGAAGAAGGGAGAGGATAGAGAGAGGGAAGAAGGGAGAGGATAGAGAGAGGGAAGAAGGGAGAGGATAGAGGGAGGGTAGAAGGGAGAGGATAGAGGGAGGGAAGAAGGGAGAGGATAGAGAGAGGGAAGAAGGGAGAGGATAGAGGGAGGAAAGAAGGGAGAGGATAGAGAGAGGGAAGAAGGGAGAGGATAGAGGGAGAGGATAGAGGGAGAGGATAGAGGGAGGAAAGAAGGGAGAGGATAGAGAGAGGGAAGAAGGGAGAGGATAGAGGGAGGGTAGAAGGGAGAGGATAGAGGGAGGGAAGAAGGGAGAGGATAGAGAGAGGGAAGAAGGGAGAGGATAGAGGGAGGAAAGAAGGGAGAGGATAGAGGGAGGGAAGAAGGGAGAGGATAGAGGGAGGAAAGAAGGGAGAGGATAGAGGGAGGAAAGAAGGGAGAGGATAGAGGGAGGAAAGAAGGGAGAGGATAGAGGGAGGAAAGAAGGGAGAGGATAGAGGGAGGGAAGAAGGGAGAGGATAGAGGGAGGGAAGAAGGGAGAGGATAGAGGGAGGAAAGAAGGGAGAGGATAGAGGGAGGAAAGAAGGGAGAGGATAGAGGGAGGGAAGAAGTGAGAGGATAGAGGGAGAGGATAGAGGGAGGAAAGAAGGGAGAGGATAGAGGGAGGGAAGAAGGGAGAGGATAGAGGGAGGAAAGAAGGGAGAGGATAGAGGGAGAGGATAGAGGGAGGAAAGAAGGGAGAGGATAGAGGGAGGGAAGAAGGGAGAGGATAGAGGGAGGGAAGAAGTGAGAGGATAGAGGGAGAGGATAGAGGGAGGAAAGAAGGGAGAGGATAGAGGGAGAGGATAGAGGGAGGAAAGAAGGGAGAGGATAGAGGGAGAGGATAGAGGGAGGAAAGAAGGGAGAGGATAGAGGGAGAGGCTAGAGGGAGGAAAGAAGGGAGAGGATAGAGGGAGAGGATAGAGGGAGAGGATAGAGGGAGGAAGAAGGGAGAGGGTAGAGGAAAGAAGGAGAGGATAGAGGAGGAAGAAGAAGGGAGAGGATAGAGGGAGAGGATAGAGGGAGGAAAGAAGGGAGAGGGATAGAGGGAGAGGATAGAGGGAGGAAAGAAGGGAGAGGATAGAGGGAGAGGATAGGAGGGTAGAAGGGAGAGGATAGAGGGAGGAAAGAAGGGAGAAGATAGAGGGAAGGATAGAGAGAGGAAAGAAGGGAGAGGATAGAGGGAGAGGATAGAGGGAGAGGATAGAGGGAGAGGATAGAGGGAGAGTATAGAGGGAGGGTAGAAGGGAGAGGATAGAGGGAGGGAAGAAGGGAGAGGATAGAGAGAGGGAAGAAGGGAGAGGATAGAGAGAGGGAAGAAGGGAGAGGATAGAGAGAGGGAAGAAGGGAGAGGATAGAGGGAGGGTAGAAGGGAGAGGATAGAGGGAGAGGATAGAGGGAGGAAAGAAGGGAGAGGATAGAGAGAGGGAAGAAGGGAGAGGATAGAGGGAGGGTAGAAGGGAGAGGATAGAGAGAGGGAAGAAGGGAGAGGATAGAGGGAAGGAAGAAGGGTGAGGATAGAGGGAGGAAAGAAGGGAGAGGATAGAGGGATGAAAGAAGGGAGAGGATAGAGGGAGGAAAGAAGGGAGAGGATAGAGGGAAGGAAGAAGGGAGAGGATAGAGGGTGAGGATAGAGGGAGGAAAGAAGGGAGAGGATAGAGGGATGAAAGAAGGGAGAGGATAGAGGGAGGAAAGAAGGGAGAGGATAGAGGGAAGGAAGAAGGGAGAGGATAGAGGGTGAGGATAGAGGGAGGAAAGAAGGGAGAGGATAGAGGGAGAGGATAGAGGGAGGAAAGAAGGGAGAGGATAGAGGGAGGAAAGAAGGGAGAGGATAGAGGGAGAGGATAGAGGGAGGAAAGAAGGGAGAGGATAGAGGGAGAGGATAGAGGGAGGAAAGAAGGGAGAGGATAGAGGGAGGAAAGAAGGGAGAGGATAGAGGGAGGGAAGAAGGGAGAGGATAGAGGGAGGAAAGAAGGGAGAGGATAGAGGGAGGGAAGAAGGGAGAGGATAGAGGGAGGAAAGAAGGGAGAGGATAGAGGGAGGAAAGAAGGGAGAGGATAGAGGGAGGAAAGAAGGGAGAGGATAGAGGGAGGAAAGAAGGGAGAGGATAGAGGGAGGGAAGAAGTGAGAGGATAGAGGGAGAGGATAGAGGGAGGAAAGAAGGGAGAGGATAGAGGGAGGGAAGAAGGGAGAGGATAGAGGGAGGAAAGAAGGGAGAGGATAGAGGGAGGGAAGAAGGGAGAGGATAGAGGGAGGGAAGAAGGGAGAGGATAGAGGGAGGAAAGAAGGGAGAGGATAGAGGGAGGAAAGAAGGGAGAGGATAGAGGGAGGGAAGAAGGGAGAGGATAGAGGGAGGGAAGAAGGGAGAGGATAGAGGGAGGAAAGAAGGGAGAGGATAGAGGGAGGAAAGAAGGGAGAGGATAGAGGGAGGGAAGAAGGGAGAGGATAGAGGGAGAGGATAGAGGGAGGAAAGAAGGGAGAGGATAGAGGGAGGGAAGAAGGGAGAGGATAGAGGGAGGGAAGAAGTGAGAGGATAGAGGGAGACGATAGAGGGAGGAAAGAAGGGAGAGGATAGAGGGAGGGAAGAAGGGAGAGGATAGAGGGAGGAAAGAAGGGAGAGGATAGAGGGAGGAAAGAAGGGAGAGGATAGAGGGAGAGGATAGAGGGAGGAAAGAAGGGAGAGGATAGAGGGAGGGAAGAAGGGAGAGGATAGAGGGAGGGAAGAAGTGAGAGGATAGAGGGAGACGATAGAGGGAGGAAAGAAGGGAGAGGATAGAGGGAGGGAAGAAGGGAGAGGATAGAGGGAGGGAAGAAGGAAGAGGATAGAGGGAGGGAAGAAGTGAGAGGATAGAGGGAGAGGATAGAGGGAGGAAAGAAGGGAGAGGATAGAGGGAGGAAAGAAGGGAGAGGATAGAGGGAGGAAAGAAGGGAGAGGATAGAGGGAGGGAAGAAGTGAGAGGATAGAGGGAGGAAAGAAGGGAGAGGATAGAGGGAGAGGATAGAGGGAGGAAAGAAGGGAGATAGAGGGAGGATAGAGGGAGGAAAGAAGGGAGAGGATAGAGGGAGGGAAGAAGGGAGAGGATAGAGGGAGGAAAGAAGGGAGAGGATAGAGGGAGGGAAGAAGGGAGAGGATAGAGGGAGGAGGAAAGAAGGGAGAGGATAGAGGGAGGAAAGAAGGGAGAGGATAGAGGGAGGAAAGAAGGGAGAGGATAGAGGGAGGAAAGAAGGGAGAGGATAGAGGGAGGGAAGAAGTGAGAGGATAGAGGGAGAGGATAGAGGGAGGAAAGAAGGGAGAGGATAGAGGGAGGGAAGAAGGGAGAGGATAGAGGGAGGAAAGAAGGGAGAGGATAGAGGGAGGGAAGAAGGGAGAGGATATAGGGAGGGAAGAAGGGAGAGGATAGAGGGAGGAAAGAAGGGAGAGGATAGAGGGAGGAAAGAAGGGAGAGGATAGAGGGAGGGAAGAAGGGAGAGGATAGAGGGAGGGAAGAAGGGAGAGGATAGAGGGAGAGGATAGAGGGAGGAAAGAAGGGAGAGGATAGAGGGAGGGAAGAAGGGAGAGGATAGAGGGGAGGAAAGAAGGGAGAGGATAGAGGGAGGAAAGAAGGAGAGGATAGAGGGAGAGGATAGAGGGAGGAAAGAAGGATAGAGAGGATAGAGGGAGGGAAGAAGGGAGAGGATAGAGGGAGGGAAGAAGTGAGAGGATAGAGGGAGAGGATAGAGGGAGGAAAGAAGGGAGAGGATAGAGGGAGGGAAGAAGGGAGAGGATAGAGGGAGGGAAGAAGGGAGAGGATAGAGGGAGGGAAGAAGTGAGAGGATAGAGGGAGAGGATAGAGGGAGGAAAGAAGGGAGAGGATAGAGGGAGGAAAGAAGGGAGAGGATAGAGGGAGAGGATAGAGGGAGGAAAGAAGGGAGAGGATAGAGGGAGGGAAGAAGTGAGAGGATAGAGGGAGAGGATAGAGGGAGGAAAGAAGGGAGAGGATAGAGGGAGGAAAGAAGGGAGAGGATAGAGGGAGGATAGAGGGAGAGGATAGAGGGAGGAAAGAAGGGAGAGGATAGAGGGAGGAAAGAAGGGAGAGGATAGAGGGAGGATAGAGGGAGAGGATAGAGGGAGGAAAGAAGGGAGAGGATAGAGGGAGGAAAGAAGGGAGAGGATAGAGGGAGGAAAGAAGGGAGAGGATAGAGGGAGGAAAGAAGGGAGAGGATAGAGGGAGGGAAGAAGTGAGAGGATAGAGGGAGAGGATAGAGGGAGGAAAGAAGGGAGAGGATAGAGGGAGGAAAGAAGGGAGAGGATAGAGGGAGGATAGAGGGAGAGGATAGAGGGAGGAAAGAAGGGAGAGGATAGAGGGAGGGAAGAAGGGAGAGGATAGAGGGAGGGAAGAAGGGAGAGGATAGAGGGAGGAAAGAAGGGAGAGGATAGAGGGAGGAAAGAAGGGAGAGGATAGAGGGAGGGAAGAAGGGAGAGGATAGAGGGAGGAAAGAAGGGAGAGGATAGAGGGAGGAAAGAAGGGAGAGGATAGAGGGAGGAAAGAAGGGAGAGGATAGAGGGAGGAAAGAAGGGAGAGGATAGAGGGAGGAAAGAAGGGAGAGGATAGAGGGAGAGGATAGAGGGAGGAAAGAAGTGAGAGGATAGAGGGAGAGGATAGAGGGAGGGAAGAAGGGAGAGGATAGAGGGAGGAAAGAAGGGAGAGGATAGAGGGAGAGGATAGAGGGAGAGGATAGAGGGAGGAAAGAAGGGAGAGGATAGAGGGAGAGGATAGAGGGAGGGAAGAAGGGAGAGGATAGAGGGAGAGGATAGAGGGAAAGAAGGAGGGAGAGAAGGAGGGAGAAGAGAGAAGGAGGGAGCGGACGGAGGGAGGGTAGAATGGAGAGGATAGAGGGAGAGGATAGAGGGAGAGAAAGAGGGATACCTAGTGGTAGATTGTTCTCAACAGCAGGTAGTTTGTGCTCTAATAGAAATGCTCAATAGAGATGGAGAGACAGAGAACCTTCCAGCTGATTGAGTATGGAGGCCTTCAGTATTGCTCCATGCAGTACATGCTTTACAGTATTGTATTGTATCAGTATTGCTCCTTACAATACATGGTGACAGTTTTGTATGAATCAATATGGCTCACCGCAGTACATGGTTTACACTACAGGGCTCAACATTAAGGCAAGTAAAAAACAATGTTTAAAAAAGAGTCGCACAACCAGAATATAGATTTCAGTTGTCTGAATGGACACGTAAAAAAATCATTACATTTACATTACATTTAAGTCATTTAGCAGACGCTCTTATCCAGAGCGACTTACAAATTGGTGCATTCACCTTATGACATCCAGTGGAACAGTCATTTTACAATAGTGCATCTAAATCTTAAAGGGGGGCTGGTGAGAGGGATTACTTATCCTATCCTAGGTATTCCTTAAAGAGGTGGGGTTTCAGGTGTCTCCGGAAGGTGGTGATTGACTCCGCTGTCCTGGCGTCGTGAGGGAGTTTGTTCCACCATTGGGGGGCCAGAGCAGCGAACAGTTTTGACTGGGCTGAGCGGGAGCTGTACTTCCTCAGTGGTAGGGAGGCGAGCAGGCCAGAGGTGGATGAACGCAGTGCCCTTGTTTGGGTGTAGGGCCTGATCAGAGCCTGGAGGTACTGAGGTGCTGTTCCCCTCACAGCTCCGTAGGCAAGCACCATGGTCTTGTAGCGGATGCGAGCTTCAACTGGAAGCCAGTGGAGAGAACGGAGGAGCGGGGTGACGTGAGAGAACTTGGGAAGGTTGAACACCAGACGGGCTGCGGCGTTCTGGATGAGTTGAAGGGGTTTAATGGCACAGGCAGGGAGCCCAGCCAACAGCGAGTTGCAGTAATCCAGACGGGAGATGACAAGTGCCTGGATTAGGACCTGCGCCGCTTCCTGTGTGAGGCAGGGTCGTACTCTGCGGATGTTGTAGAGCATGAACCTACAGGAACGGGCCACCGCCTTGATGTTGGTTGAGAACGACAGGGTGTTGTCCAGGATCACGCCAAGGTTCTTAGCGCTCTGGGAGGAGGACACAATGGAGTTGTCAACCGTGATGGCGAGATCATGGAATGGGCAGTCCTTCCCCGGGAGGAAGAGCAGCTCCGTCTTGCCGAGGTTCAGCTTGAGGTGGTGATCCGTCATCCACACTGATATGTCTGCCAGACATGCAGAGATGCGATTCGCCACCTGGTCATCAGAAGGGGGAAAGGAGAAGATTAATTGTGTGTCGTCTGCATAGCAATGATAGGAGAGACCATGTGAGGTTATGACAGAGCCAAGTGACTTGGTGTATAGTGAGAATAGGAGAGGGCCTAGAACAGAGCCCTGGGGGACACCAGTGGTGAGAGCGCATGGTGAGGAGACAGATTCTCGCCACGCCACCTGGTAGGAGCGACCTGTCAGGTAGGACGCAATCCAAGCGTGGGCCGCGCCGGAGATGCCCAACTCGGAGAGGGTGGAGAGGAGGATCTGATGGTTCACAGTATCGAAGGCAGCCGATAGATCTAGAAGGATGAGAGCAGAGGAGAGAGAGAGTTAGCTTTAGCAGTGCAGAGCGCCTCCGTGATACAGAGGAGAGCAGTATAAGAGTATAAGAGCAATATAAAAAATTACTCCGATCAGCGTTGGATCAGGCAGAAGCTGCCGCAGCATGACATTCTGGGTAATTTACCCATATTCCCACACTGAATAAAAAGAAACGCAACATGCAACATTTTCTAAGATTTTACTGAGTTACAGTTTATATAAGGCAATCAGCAAATTTGTATTAATGAATTAGGCCCTAATCTATGGATTTCACGTGACTGAGAATACAGATATCTGTCGGTCACAGAAACCTTAATAAAAGGTAGGGTTGTGGATCAGAAAACCATTCAGTATCTGGTGTGACCACCATTTGCCTCATGCAGCACGACACATAGAGTTGGTCAGGCTGTTGATTGTCGCCTGTAGAATGTTGTCCCACTCCTCTTCAATGGCTGTGTGAAGTTGCTGGATATTGTCAGGAAATAGAACACACTGTTGATTCAGAGCATCCCAAACATGCTCAATGGATGACATGTGAGTATACAGGCCATGAAAGAACTGGGACATTTTCAGTTTCCAGGAATTGTGTACAGCTTCTTGCGACATTGGGCAGTGCATTATCATGCTGAAACATGAGGTGATGGCGGCGGCTGAATGGCACAGAAATGGGCCTCCGGATCCCGTCACGGTGTCTTTGTGCATTCAAATTGCCATCGATAAAATGCAAAAAGTGTCAGTTGTCCGTAGCTTATGCCTGCCCACACCAAACCCCATTGCCACCAAGGGGCACTCTGTTCACAACGTTGACATCAGCAAACCGCTCACCCACACAACACCATACACACTGTCTGCCATCTGACCGGTACAGTTGAAACCGGGATTCATCCGTGAAGAGCACACTCCTCCAGCGTGCCAGTGGCCATCGACGGTGAGCATTTGCCCACTGAAGTCGGTTATGACGCTGAACTGCATTCAGGTCAAGACCCAGGAGGGGACCATGAGCATGCAGATGAGCTTCCCTGAGACGGTTTCTGACAGTTTGTGCAGAAATCCTTTGGTTTTGCAAACCCACAGCTGTCAGCTGTCCAGGTGACTGGTCTCAGACGATCAAACAGATGAAGAAGCCAAATGTGGAGGTCCTGGGCTAGCGTGGTTACATGTGGTCTGCTGTTAGGAGGCCGTTGGATGTACTGCCAAATTCTCTAAAATGACATTGGAGGCGGCTTAAGGTAGATAAATTAGTATTAAATTCTCTGGCAACTGCTCTGGTGGACATTCCTGCATTAACATTGTGTTGTGTGACAAAACTGCACATTGCACCTTTGTAATGATCAAGCTTGGCTACTACACATCTCTTTGGTACCACAGATAGACCTAGGCTATTAAACATCTCTTTGGTACCACAGATAGACCTAGGCTATTAAACATCTCTTTGGTACCACAGATAGACCTAGGCTATTAAACATCTCTTTGGTACCACAGATAGACCTAGGCTATTAAACATCTCTTTGGTACCACAGATAGACCTAGGCTTTTAAACATCTCTTTGGTACCACAGATAGACCTAGGCTATTAAACATATCTTTGGTACCACAGATAGACCTAGGCTATTAAACATCTCTTTGGTACCACAGATAGACCTAGGCTTTTAAACATCTCTTTGGTACCACAGGTCCAACAGAGTTGAATAGGCTATTCAAAAAGATTTTGCTCCACACGATTCCTCTCGTTCCTTCCGTAGCCTTCCAGCCAATGCATAGCAGTTTTAATTTAATTTAATATTTATTTTTACATTATTGTGGATGGCCACTAGGGGGATATAACATTGTATGTGGGCAAACACAGACATATATTTCAGAATCAGTTTTACTAAAACCGTTAATGTCAAGTCCTGCACTAGTGTCAGTATTCCTCCCGACAGTACATGATTTACAGTAGTATTGCTCCCTACAGTACATGGTTTACAGCAGTATTGCTCCCTACAGTACATGGTTTACAGTAGTATTGCTCCCTACAGTACATGGTTTACAGTAGTATTGCTCCCTACAGTCCATGATTTACAGCAGTATTGCTCCCTACAGTACATGATTTACAGCAGTATTGCTCCCTACAGTACATGGTTTACAGCAGTATTGCTCCCTACAGTACATGGTTTACAGTAGTATTGCTCCCGACAGTACATGGTTTACAGTAGTATTGCTCCCTACAGTACATGGTTTACAGTAGTATTGCTCCCTACAGTACATGATTTACAGCAGTATTGCTCCCTACAGTACATGGTTTACAGCAGTATTGCTCCCTACAGTACATGGTTTACAGTAGTATTGCTCCCTACAGTACATGGTTTACAGTAGTATTGCTCCCTACGGTACATGGTTTACAGTAGTATTGCTCCCTACAGTACATGGTTTACAGTAGTATTGCTCCCTACAGTACATGGTTTACAGTAGTATTGCTCCCTACCGTACATGGTTTACAGTAGTATTGCTCCCTACAGTACATGGTTTACAGTAGTATTGCTCCCTACAGTACATGGTTTACAGTAGTATTGCTCCCTACAGTACATGGTTTACAGTAGTATTGCTCCCTACAGTACATGGTTTACAGTAGTATTGCTCCCTACAGTACATGGTTTACAGTAGTATTGCTCCTGACAGTACATGGTTTACAGTAGTATTGCTCCCTACAGTACATGGTTTACAGTAGTATTGCTCCCTACAGTACATGGTTTACGGTAGTATTGCTCCCTACAGTACATGGTTTACAGTAGTATTGCTCCCGACAGTACATGGTTTACAGTAGGAACAGTTCAATCAGCTAGACAGGAACTGGAAGGCCTGGAAACAGGATGCAGCGGCTGGCGAGGAGTGTTTGGAAATGATCAGTAAAAATAATCAAACATGGTGCGAGTGTCAATGGGGGAGAAAGCCCATGGTGTCTCGTGTGTGTGTGTGTGTGTGTGTGTGTGTGTGTGTGTGTGTGTGTGTGTGTGTGTGTGTGTGTGTGTGTGTGTGTGTGTGTGTGTGTGTGTGTGTGTGTGTGTGTGTGTGTGTGTGTGTGTGTGTGTGTGTGTGTGTTTGTGTGTGTGTGTGGTGTATCTCTCCCTCCTATAGCAGTTAATGATGATGGATGATATAGTTAAGGAAGGCTGTGAACAGCTGTGTTTGGGGTAAAGCAGGATTGTAATAGCGGACAGAATCTGTCCACTAGAGCTTAACAATATCCCTCTTCAGCCGTCTAGGATGAGAGATCTACCGTCTAGGATGAGAGATCTACCGTCGTGATACAAGGCATATGAAACATCCAACAAGCTCTGTCTCCCTGCAGAATAAGACGCTTTCTCCAAACATCAGATCTGGAGTGATTTCTCTGGGAACATCAATTGTTGACTGGCATTGCGTTCCCCCTCTACCAGTGTACATCACCATCAATAGAACTGTGACATGCTCATGACCTGAGGCCCTTGTGCCATTTAAATATATATTTAAAGGCAAAGTGTGTGAGTGTGTGTTTTTGTGTATTTGATAGGTTTTCTCCTGTTCTTTGCCCTGCAGCCCATATTACAGTTCATCCTGTCATTATCCCATAAGGAGGCCTGTGTGATCCGGTCATTACGTGACTCCAGATCTGAGCTATGAAGTGTGTGTGTGTGCGTGTCTTTGCGTGCGAGTGTGTGCGTGTGTGTGTGTGCGTTTGAGCTTTATCCGTGTCTCATTCTCAGCTTGATGACACACCTCGGAATTCTCTGCCCTTGCCTGAGGACAGGGAATGTTCTCTCATATCCGCATGGATCAGTGTGCGCGGTGTGAGCGGGAGCTTTTTATCAGTGTGTGTGTGTGTGTGTGTGTGTGTGTGTGTGTGTGTGTGTGTGTGTGTGTGTGTGTGTGTGTGTGTGTGTGTGTGTGTGTGTGTGTGTGTGTGTGTGTGTGTGTGTGTGTGTGTGTGTGTGTGTGTGTGTGTGTGTGTGTTTTAGCAGTGAGGGTGTGTGAACCATTAAGAAGGACTCCTAGGTTTGCAGCTCCTCTGCTCAAGGTGTAAAGGAGGATGAAAGAGGTGTCCTGAGACAGACGGAGGCACAGGCCTAGCCAGCCCTGCCCTGTAGGCGTCCACTGACCTGCCTGCATCCCAGACTCCTAGCTCTGAGATGATGCGGTTTATCTACCAGGATGAGCTCAGATCTGGGTGTGCCACACCACCGCTACACACCTGCTCTGGCCTCCTCTCCTGGGCCTCTTCCAATCCAGACGTGCTTTATGGATGAAGGAAAGGGAAAAGTTGTAGTGTTTGGAGATGTTATATACAATAGCTCCAGTGTAATAATCAGTATATAAAAGTTTCCCGGTAGATATATGGGAGGTACTTGTGCTTAGTTTTATTTCTTAAAGTGTGTAGGTCTTTCTGTATCTTAGAAGTATGTTAGAATTCATTGTAATGGCAGTCAGATGTCCAGGTCCATTGTGGGACCACTTGATCAGTGCAAGGACTTTTCTCTCATGAAACTGTTGAGTTCCTCTGTGATAGAGAGCAGCAATCTCCTCACATGGACGGAGATGTGGAATTACTGTTCACATCAGATCTGTGTGTCTGTGTCTCTCCACTGATAGACTCCAGGTTCAGGGAAACACACAGAAACAATTATACAGTTTAATATTCTGAAAAACAATAGAAGATTAAAAAGCAACTGGCAGTTCCTTTTGTCTTTACCATCAACAATCATCTGACAAGCAACAACACATTCCCAGATAGTGGCTTGCTCTACTCAGACAATTGTGTAACTGAAGAATATTGTGTGACAGGCTAGGAACCAAACTTTTGGTCAGTTTCCCTGGGCACCGTTATTAGGGTAGGATATGCAGGAAATGTATAAAAGCACCCCTTGGACATGTCACAGATTATCCATGATATTGATCAGTAACTGAAGTTTCCTTGCTAACAATGAAAAGAAATGTCTTCAAATGTGGAAGGCAGTCGGGAAGAGGCGAGATCAGGTGGGACCATTCAAGCCAATGAGAGTGCAGATGCTCGTGGGAACAGTCGGGAAGAGGCGAGATCAGGTGGGACCATTCAAGCCAATGAGAGTGCAGATGCTCGTGGGAACAGTCGGGAAGAGGCGAGATCAGGTGGGACCATTCAAGCCAATGAGAGTGCAGATGCTCGTGGGAACAGTCGGGAAGAGGCGAGATCAGGTGGGACCATTCAAGCCAATGAGAGTGCAGATGCTCGTGGGAACAGTCGGGAAGAGGCGAGATCAGGTGGGACCATTCAAGCCAATGAGAGTGCAGATGCTCGTGGAAACAGTCGGGAAGAGGCGAGATCAGGTGGGACCATTCAAGCCAATGAGAGTGCAGATGCTCGTGGGAACAGTCGGGAAGAGGCGAGATCAGGTGGGACCATTCAAGCCAATGAGAGTGCAGATGCTCGTGGGAACAGTCGGGAAGAGGCGAGATCAGGTGGGACCATTCAAGCCAATGAGAGTGCAGATGCTCGTGGAAACAGTCGGGAAGAGGCGAGATCAGGTGGGACCATTCAAGCCAATGAGAGTGCAGATGCTCGTGGGAACAGTCGGGAAGAGGCGAGATCAGGTGGGACCATTCAAGCCAATGAGAGTGCAGATGCTCGTGGGAACAGTCGGGAAGAGGCGAGATCAGGTGGGACCATTCAAGCCAATGAGAGTGCAGATGCTCGTGTGAACAGCAGACGTAATTCTGATATAAAGTGTTTTTGGGATGTCATGTGTCCTATTTATATCAGTACACTCGTAACATCCTTATCATTACGAAACTTTTATTCAATCAAATAAGCCAAACGTAACAAATAAGCCATTTACCTCTTTTGTTAACCAAATATTGACCTCCATACAAACGTCCTCACTTGGTAAGCGACAAACACTAAAAGCAAAGCCGCCTGCTTGAGAAGACAGCTTTTGGGCCAGTTATGCTTCTTGCTTCGCCTGTTCCTCTCTGATGTTCAGGTGAGAGTTTTGAACCTGGAACGTCCTTTGTGTGTATAGGCTGGTATGGTGTTGGTTCTGTTGGTTAGTTCTGTGAACAACCATTTTGTGACCATGCTGTCTTGAATAAATGTTCGGGGTGTGGTCGATTTTGTTCTGAATGGTTGATCTGAATGGTTGATCTGAATGGTTGATCTGAATGGTTGATCTGAATGGTTGATCTGAATGGTTGTTCTGAATGGTTGATCTGAATGGTTGATCTGAATGGTTGATCTGAATGGTTGTTCTGAATGGTTGTTCTGAATGGTTGATCTGAATGGTTGATCTGAATGGTTGATCTGAATGGTTGATCTGAATGGTTGATCTGAATGGTTGATCTGAATGGTTGATCTGAATGGTATGTGTTGCGTTTGACCATCAGTGAGTTTATTCAAGATGTTCATTATGTAAAAGCACTGAAATAATGCCCTCCTGCCTTCAGTTGGATTGTTTGGAGAAGCTTTTCTGGTTTGAGGTCCAGGCGGTTTATTGACAGTCTTTTTAAGTACAGTCATTTGCATTCTAAAATATATATATTGTGTATGTAAAGGCAGTGGTTAACTGTTCTTTCTTTCCTCCCATCAGAAGTACAGTATTGTCTGTCACTGTATTTGGTCATCTTGTGAACTTGGTCAGCTGAATCTCCATGTAAGCACTGTTGTATTTCAGAAAGCGATCTAGTGGAAGTAACAGATCTAAGAAATCATTTTGCTGTACTCTTGGTAGTGTGTCATTTATGTGTCAAACAAGCCAACCTAATCCTCTAAGCTTTAGTATACTTGACTTGTTTATATCTGCCTCTGTACTGTTTTTCTGTCATGGGCCTAGAACCTGTCTAACGTTTAGATGTTACAATTATAGTTTAATGTGTGTATTTTTACTAAGGTGTTGTCTGGTCTGTTACATTGGTCAGAACTGTTGACCCAACTCAATAGGTGGCCTGTCACAAACCTGTGTGTCTTAGGTCCTGATTGAGGTGTCCCCCTCATTAAACAGTAACTGGTATAGTGTCTAATGTCCTGATTGAGGTGTCCCCCTCATTAAACAGTAACTGGTATAGTGTCTAATGTCCTGATTGAGGTGTCCCCCTCATTAAACAGTAACTGGTATAGTGTCTAATGTCCTGATTGAGGTGTCCCCCTCATTAAACAGTAACTGGTATAGTGTCTAATGTCCTGATTGAGGTGTTCCCCTCATTAAACAGTAACTGGTATAGTGTCTAATGTCCTGATTGAGGTGTTCCCCTCATTAAACAGTAACTGGTATAGTGTCTAATGTCCTGATTGAGGTGTTCCCCTCATTAAACAGTAACTGGTATAGTGTCTAATGTCCTGATTGAGGTGTCCATCTCATTAAACAGTAACTGGTATAGTGTCTAATGTCCTGATTGAGGTGTCCATCTCATTAAACAGTAAGTGGTATAGTGTCTAATGTCCTGATTGAGGTGTTCATCTCATTAAACAGTAACTGGTATAGTGTCTAATGTCCTGATTGAGGTGTCCATCTCATTAAACAGTAACTGGTATAGTGTCTAATGTCCTGATTGAGGTGTTCCCCTCATTAAACAGTA